>NC_022014.1:10675255-10689655 GCF_000317375.1 Microtus ochrogaster | reverse complement strand
CTTTCCTTCCTTCCTTCCTTCCTTCCTTCCTTCCTTCCTTCCTTCCTTCCTTCCTTCCATTCTTCCTTCCTTCTGTCCTCCCTCCCCCCCCTCTTTCTCTCTCTCTCTCTTTCTTTCTATCTACTTTGACTGTCCTATGATCCTAAAGCTGTACCCAGGGCAAACTACTGATTCAGAAACAATACTTTCAGAGACGAGATGTGTCAGTTCTGAGCATAGATTAGCAATAAAGGCCTTAATGGCTTCTTCATTGGCCTGTGACCAGATGGTACCATGAAAATTAGACTTGTTTATCTCCCTCCTAATTTTAACTAGAGACATACTTGGAATAATAATGGAACAGTACTTACTTAGGAAACAGATAAAAATCCATAAATATACAAGAGGGTCATTGACTCTCTCTCAGGCACTAATGATCTTGGAATTTGCATCTGTGTGAGTTCCCCCTGCGAATTTCCCAACAGACCCTTTGATTTTCAGAATCTCAGTATCTGTTACCAGTCTGACAGAAAACAGGATTCAAAGAAGGTCTGTAGCATCAAGCATGAATCGACAATGAGTAATCCCTTAAATGGGAGAAAGTCAAGTGTCAGGGGAACCATTAAAGGAGGGAATGAGACATGGTGGCTCATTGGTAAGTCAAAGGCAGTGCCATCTTTGTGCAAACTTGACAGGATGGGAAAGAGTGGACTCCAATCCTTCTGCTCCACACTGTTCAAGCACTCGTTTAGAAAGGTGATCAGAGATAGATGGACAGATAAATGTGAAAAGCTACACGGATCTTTACAACCTTTACAAAATTGTTTCCAATTGTATATTCTTACTGGATCCTGTCACATGGAGTTCATTTCCTTACATAATTATCAGTAACATACACATTCATATATTTCTATGTTCACTGACTTTAAACATTCTCATGTATGTACATTATCTGATAGTAACAATTGTTTTAATTTTAGGTGAAATGACATGGCCATACTTAACCAAAAACATTGCCCATTTTTGTTTGTTTTGTGGTACTGAGCATTGAATACATACAGAACCTTATTCATACTAAGCAAGTTCTCCACCACTGAGCTAGGTCCCTACCCTATTTTCCTTTCTTGTCTTTTCTTTTTTTTTTTGTTACTATTTTTAAGTTTAAAAATTTGGAGAGTTTTATACATGAATACTCTATTTACGTAAGGAATATTATCCTTGTCCTCTCCTCTCTCAAATTCCTCCTGTTCCTCCCCAACTTCCTCTCAAGTTTCTGAATGTCTTCTTCCTTATTATTGCTATGCTATGTATGTATAAATACAACCTACTGGGTTCTTTTAGTGTATAAATTCATGTGTAAATGCATATAGATAGATAGATAGATAGATAGATAGATAGATAGATAGATAGATAGATAGATAGATTAGATAGATAGATAACCACTTGGGATTGGATAATCTTCTCAGGGAACTCATCACTAAAGACCAGTTTTCCCTCTTTAGTAGCCATTGGTTCCCTGAAGTACTTTACCTAGGGTCGGAACCTTGTGAGATCCCCCCTATCTACATTGGAATGTCAACTGGTGATGTCACTGAGCATGCCTTATTTCTGTGACCATATTTTTGAGATTGCATGGATGTAGCTATCCTGTCATATATAGAAGACATTATCTTGTAGCAGAAATTTTAGCCCCCTGGCTCTTAAAATCTTTCTGCCTCCCTTCTCTGATGTCCCCTGAGCTTTAGGTGTAGGAGGTCATGTTTTGATGTGTCAACTGGGGTTGTGCACCTCATGGCTGGGAGTTCTTTGCATTTTGACCAGCTGAAGCTTTCTGCAGTAGTCTCCACAAAAGAAACCTCTTTGATGAGGGGTGAGAGCTACACTTATCCATAGGTATAAGGATAGGTGTTTAGAATGCAGTTGGGGATTAACCTGATTTAGGAAAGTGACAATTTTCTCGGATCCATGACCTCACTACTCATGGGTAGTTTGCTAGGATTCCAGTATCAGGAATGAATTCCCTCCTATTTGAGCAGAATGAATGTCTAATTAGTTGTCTGTTGGGTAAGCCCAAGATCTAGGTGACACTATTGCACCCTTGGAGATATCCTGCTGGGCTGGTCATTGTGATGTGATTCATATGACTGGATGGGACTATTGATTGCTTCTCTTCCTTGATGATCTGCATAGAATCTTCAGGTACCAGGAAACTCATCCTCAGGGTGGAGATGGTTCCAGCTTGGTTCCTCCAAGCCCTGTGTCCAATGTTTGCAGTGAATTTCTGCAAAGGGATCTGAGCTCCAAGTCTAATAAGCAACCAAGAGGAATGACAATGGTCTGTGTTGTTTGGGAACTCTCTCGGAACACCTTGACCTATCACCCCTAGGGAGGTTTCCCAGGCCTGGAACTGGAGTTTATGTTAGATAGTTTATGCCTCTAGGTGGGGAATCATTATCACTCCAAGTATTATAACTTCATTTAAACTATATATACATAAGACACATATATAGTACATATGTATTTTAAATAAATATAGTGTTTCCCTGTGGCTTTTTCAAGCATCCTTAGTGTTTTGTAATCTCTCCCCTACCCAGTTAAAGTCCCCTTATTTTCCCATTTCCTCTCCAGAGCGCTGTGCTCTACTATGGGTTCCCTTCTCCCTACCCCATACTTTTCTGATGTTTAACATTTTAATGCATTATTTGTATGGTAATAATGGGAGAACACTTTCATGCAATTTTAAAATAATTATTTGCAATGAACTCTTAGATGTTGAATCTGAAGGGTCAATGACCAGAGACAGCCCCAGTAATCCTTGTACATGTTGCCATATTACTATCCTGAAATGTTTATTCCCATGCAGATTATGACTCAATGTGTCATTTTTACAAGTTGTTTTAGGATTACCTAACTTTGAATTCCATTGAAAAATAGCAAAAGTAAAAAAAAAATGAATCATCTGTCTACTGTTTATTTTGTACATAAAGTTTGTGAGGCAGGATTTTAGTTTGTATCCCTGGATGACCTGAAACCCACTAGCTATGTAGACCAGGCTGGCCTAGAACTCACAGAAATTTGCTGTCTCTGCTTCCCAAGTGAAGAGATTAAAGCCATGTGTCACCATGCCTGGGTATTTTTAATATACAATAGTTAATGAAAATTTTATATTTTATCATCCTTCTAAAATTCAGTTGCAATCTTTCAAGCAAAAATTCATTAATGGAAAGTTATTAATGTCACCTGCAGTGTGTAAGTAGCTTCACAGACTTTGGGGTTAAATTTGAGAAGTACATTTATTAGACCATGACCTTGGAAACTTTTCTACTGACCAATATTCTTGTCTTTAAGCTATGGATTGTAATGAAGCCAACAGGACAATTCATGAGAATATCTTGGTAAAATAATGAGTACCCAGTAAGCTTATGTGTTGCATTTTGGATCTTCTTACACTGAAATTTATTCATATCCACATGTATGTAATAATTCTTCAATCATTTTGTATATAAATACACTGTAAAATCATGTCACTCCGCTACTCCCTGCTCCAGTTCCTGCTACACACCCTCTCACCCACCTCTCTTTCCCATCTTCATGCTGCCTCCTCCTTCCTTCTTCTTTTCCTTCCCCTTTTATTATCCTCTAAATTCAGTCATTGCTGCCCATATATACATGGGTGTATGATGCCATCCACTGGAGCATGGGCAGCCTACTGTGGGCCACACTGCTGATGAAAACTGACTCTCCCTTCCCCATTGGCCATCAACTGCAAGGAGCTCCTCTGCTAGGGGTGGGACTTTGAGAGCCTCTTCCTTCTCCCCTGAACATGCTGGAATGATGACTAGCTTGATCTTGTGTAGGTCTTCTCCCAGCAACCATAACTGTCATGGTTCATGAGTGCTACAGCTCTCTTACATCCAGAAGACCTTCTTTACAATGATCTTCTCCAATCTCCAATGATTACAGTCCTTTCTTTCCTGAGTCATGAGCATGCATGCTTGTGTGTATGTGCGTGTGTGTTTTATGTTCCATTTAGGGGTGAGCACTCTAGAGCCACTTATTCTTTGCATGACCAAATGTGAGTCTGTTTTTTTGAATCAGTGTTCTACACACTGTGCCCTTTTGCCCATTACCCACTGATGGGGACATAGCCACACATCACCAGGAACTCTGCAACCAGGGCAGAGTGGAGCTTCAGTAGCAGGGACTATGCCAACATAAAGCTGCACATGTTTGCTAATTGACTCTTTTCAGACAAAAGATTCCTGACCTCTTGTTTAAGTGATAAAAATTAAGTGTGTCTTTTAAAAAATAATCTTAAGGATATTGAATTTAACAAAACATAGTACATTCCCCCCTTTACCCTTGAAAGATTTTTCTTTGTGAAGAAATGAAGGACGATTTTTTTTTGTCTTAGTATATCTGTTTTCTTATACTTTTTTTACTCTCTCTTCTTAAGTCCTGAATGAAAGGCTATCTTACACCTTTGCTGTGACTCTTGGTCTTCCTTCCTTTTGGTCAGTTGAGAAATATGATGTGCACTCGTTATATGGCATAAGCCCCAAAGCCTCATTAACTTTTGTACAATTGTGCCACCCATTTAAGATACTGAACACAACCCAAAAAGCTTCCTTAGGGCCCAATCAGCCTGTATCCCCTCCCCCGCCAGCTCCCATTCCTCCCTCCATGGTTGGGAGTTAGGTTTGCTTACTTTTGACCTTCAAATAAATGGTGGAATTAAACAACATGCATAAGATTTTAAATTTCATGTTTTTCCCTTTTCTCTGTAATTTCACATACAAATATAATGTCAGATGATGTCTACACACCCCTGCTCCCTGCTCTAGCTCCTCCTGCATGCATTTATGGCACTAATAGCTAACTGCCTTTTCCTTGGTAAATGGTATTTATTGTATTGAGCAAAATTTCCTCCATTCACTTTTCAATGCTGCTGCTAATGGAGCTTTGCAGTATTTCTAGCTCATTTCTGCCTTGACTATTCCTGTTCATTTTCCAGTGCACGATTCACTTATTTGCTTTGGAATTCTCTGCTGAGGGTCATTGATGATCACATAGGCACATATACTAAGTGCTGGTAGATCTGTCCTGCCAGTTTTCAGGAGATATGCAAACAGCCACACTTCTTTTTTTTATTATTGATTTTTATTGAGTTCTACATTTTTCTCTGCTCTCCTCCCCACCTCTCCTCTTCCCTTCATCCCTCTCCCAACGTCCCCATGCTCCCAATTTACTCAGGAGATCTTGTCTTTTTCTACTTCCCATGTATATTAGATCCATGAAAGTCTCTCTTAGGGTCTTCATTGTTGTCTAGGTTCTCTGGGATTGTGATTTGTGGGCTGGTTTTCTTTGCTTTATCTTTAAAAACCATTTATGAGTGAGTACATGTGATAATTGTCTTTCTGGGTCTGGGTTACCTCACTCAAAATGATGTTTTTTAGCTCCGTCCATTTGCCTGCAAAATTCAAGATGTCATTATTTTTTTCCTGCTGTGTAGTACTCCATTGTGTAAGTGTACCACATTTTTCTTATCCATTCTTCAGTCAAAGGGACAACCAGTCACACTTCTATCAGCAATACCTGCTGCTCTTCTTGTGACTGAGTTGTCTTTGGCTGAGGCAAAGAAGACTAAGTGCAGCTGAACTCCTGGTGTTGACGTTAGTAGCTACATGACTGCATATTGTCATATGATCATAGCCAACAGTAGGGAAACCTAGATTTCTTCACCAGCATTGATCTTGAAATATTTGGTGACCTTGGTCCATAGGACATGACCTGAGATCAGTGGGATGGGGACAGGGGATCATCATACCAAGTTGGAATCTGAATCTAGTGAGTCCCTTGGCTTAAACTGTTCTCACAGTTGCCCCTGGCAGTAGTGTGACCTCATTTGTCTCTTTAGACGTGATAAGGGACAGTAGGCCAGAGGAAAAACCCACTCAAAGGGAACTGAAAGCCTCCTTTGGACTCTAGCCCTCTTCAACACCGTTACCATACTCTACACAAAGAAAGGGTCCTCTTGCAGTTTTAGCCACGATGACCCTAAAAGTAAATGTGGCCCTTCCTCTGATGGGGACATTTCTTCTTTTCTTTCCTTCACCCTCTTTTCCTCCATCAACATCTCTTTCCCCTTCCCTCTCCTTTTCCCAACTCTCTCCTCAATTTCCTTTCACAATGAATGAGTACATCTTAAGCTCTTTGCACTGCCCTAGGCCGTGGAGAACACTGATAAAATGGAAGTAGTCCATTTTACTTGTGGATTTTACAGTCTCAGGGAGCTTATTGTCAACACTTCAATAAAATGGAATTGAAAAGTAGTGAGGTCATTTATTTGCTGAAAGAAAGGATATATTTCTTGGCATGAAATATGAAATTACTGTTATCATCTTTCCTTACATCTGCAATCTTTTAAAACACTAAGACCCCTTAGTGATATTAAAAATCCTCATCCTTTACAGTGTGAGTCATAAGATTTTGAGGACATTGGATAGAGAAAATGTACAATGTCAAAACATTACTGTGAATTCATTTGTGTTCCATATTTATACGCCTTTTAAGTTATATCAGGTTGACTGTCTGTGTCTGTGCGAAGAGACTGACTAAAGGGTATAAGAAAAGCCTGGTCCACAGAGATGTCCCCTGCAGGTTTTCTCCAGGCCATCTTTTGGCAAACTACTTGCTGTTCAAGCATGAGAATCTGATGTTCATTCCAGAAGCTATGTAAAAAGCTAGGCATGGTGGCATGTATGTACTTGTAAAACCAGGCATGGTTGGATGTATACACTTGTAATACCTATGCCCTGACAGTGTAGACTTACTACAACTTAGCCAAACTGAACTTCTCCGGGTTCAGGGGAGAAGCCTTTCCTCAGCAGCAGCAGCAACAACAACAACAACATCAACACACTCACACCTTCAGTCTTGCTTCAGAGAAGTATTTCTGTCCAGCTACCCTCTGATAGGAAATTTTGACCATGTACATTGTTGGAGGTTTGTAAGACCTGCCCAACCGTCTGTGTGCATTTAAATGTTCTAAGTCCTGGTTGCAAAGTTGGTCACTGGTTTGTGAACCCCCAGCCTGATGGTGACAAGCAGAAACAAAATTCGCAACAGTCAAGTTCCATCCACAGAGCAGAAAGCTCAGTTGGAAGGTGGTGGTTGGAGAATTTATGCCAAAGACATCTTGTCTCTGCCTCTAACTGGATACATTTAATCCTAGACCTATTTTTATTTTAGTTTGTGACTTCTCAGCATTATGCAGAAATGGAATATTCTGACATTTAAATAAGGACTATTTAGCTTCCAAACTCAGTCTACTGGTATTCACAATCTTGTACTATTTCTCATCATATCACCATCAGAGATATTTTTTCCTCCTGAACAAATGTCCCAATGACCCTTGGAGTTCACAGATTGGGAGGTCATGGGCTCCAGAGTGCTATTTCCATGCCTTACATTGCTTAGTTTTTATTTCTTTCTTATGTATCAGATGTGTTGGGTGAGGTTTAGGCTTAGGATTTTTTTCCCATCCCTGTGAGTGTGCACATGTGCTTGTGAGTATATACAAGGGGGGAGAGGATGCAGACACTCTGGCAAGCATATGTAGATATATCTGTGTCTTCCTCTATCACTTTCCATTTTGTTTTCTGAAACAGGGTCTCTTGTTGAACCTGGAGTTTGTCAGTTTGGCTAGATTGACCATTTGGTCAACAGTGGCTTCCTGATCAAGGAAGGCCCCGAGCGCCTCTTGTTTCTGCCTCCCAGCACCAGGATCACAGGTGCACACAGCTACACCTTGTTTTTCACATGGATGCTAGGATCCAACCTCGTGCCTTCTATAGCAAGTAATTTAACAACTGAGCCGTCGCTCCTGCCATGCGCTTCCCTTTGAGCCATCATTCTAGTCACATCTTCCTCTTCCCTACTTTCAAAGCTTCATCTTTAGAGTCCCTACACAGAAGGAAGGGATATCAGTTTTTCACCTCTACATATGAGAAGTTGCTCTTGACCTACATGACTTTGGGTCTAGCGTGTGTGGTACATGAGTAAAGGCCCCCAAGCCCCGTGGTTGGACACTACTCTGACCTTACTCTGCTGATGACCGCACTTCGGCAATCCGACTGGCATCTCCTTCCACACGCATGGTATGGACTATGTAGGACCCAAACTTTTCTCACTCGTGACTGCAGCTTCACCAAAGTCTGTTCTGGTTGAAAACACAAGTGTGTATGTGACTCTGTGCCCTAGATTTTCTATCAAGAAAGCTGCTGCCTTGCCATTTTCAATTCCAATTGGGCTTCTGAGGAGCTCAGGGTGCCCAAAGCCTCAGCAAGACATGAAACGGGAAGGAATGGGGTCAGTTCCCTTTGTGGTGGCCACAGAAAACCCTAATGGGTTCAGCAACAACATCATGCTGACGTCTTTGGGCTATAGATGGAAGCCTGCTCCCCACGGGAACCACCATCTCCAGGTCCAAAAGCTTTGATGGGACTGAGTCTGCCCTGAAAGCCAGCCCTCATTTCTGAGTTTCATAAACCGTTCCTGACCCTTTTGCTTGTGGTTTCAGAGACTGATCTCTTTGGGGCTCTTGCTGGTGCTTAGATCTGTGCGTCACAAAACAGGCAAGCAGAGAGGAGCCTTGCACAATCTCTGGTCAGTATAGTAAGAGCTTCACTGTGTTGGGAATGCCAGAAACATAAACAAAAGCCCGTTGACAAAGACATAAACACATTTGTGCTCTGCTCTGACCATCTATATGGAAATAGTATCTGATGTCATGTTGGGAGAAATGTGGTCTCTTCCTATATTAGCTTTCTGTCTTAGCACCATGAGCTAGTTGCCCAACAAATGACAACTTAAGAGAGGAAGGGTTTACCTTGGCTCACAGTGTGGGCATAGGCATTTTATCACAGTGACGAAGCAGAACCCTCCCTGTCTTGCATTTGACCGACACGCTACATCAGCTAGAAGGGCTCTATTCCCAGTGTCCACAGTCAGGAAGCAGGGAAAACCAAACACTGATGTTCCTCTCACTTTCAATTTATTCAGTCTAGGACCCTAGAGTGGTGTTGGCCACATTCCTCAATTAACTCAATCTAGAACTCCCTTACAGACATGTCCACATATGCTCAGGCATGCAGCCTAGTACCCACAGCTGAAATATCCAGAATAAATGGTTATGGGTGATAGTGACCATGATGACATCCCACAGTGAATCCAGTCAGTCCTCTCGAGTCTCTGCCAACAAGACTCTAGTAGTGATTGTATCACTGTGATAGATTTTTCTGGTAAGCTTTCACCTTACTTTAGAATTATCATCCAAATTTAAAGTTTGGATGAGCCACAACAAACACATGTGCGTGCATGCACACACACATATGCACATGCAAACACATACACATACACATGCACACACACACAGGCACACACATAGACACACACAGACATACATACACACACAGAGACACACATACATACACAGACACATACACACAGGCACACACAGGGACACACATATATACACAGATACACAGACACATAGACACAGACAGACACACAGACACACACATAGACATACATAGATACACAGACACTCACACACACACATACAGACACATACATACAGACACAGATACACAAACACACAGACATATGCAACACAGACACAAACACAGACACAGACACAGACACAGACACAGACATACATAGACATGCAGACCACAGTGACACACACATACACAGGCACACACACACATACACACTCCTATTCCAGCCGGTCTTTTTTAAATTTCATGTGAGGGAACACTGGGCCTCCTCTCAGGGAACTATTACTGCAAAAACATGGGCAACAGCCAAAGTATCTTGAGCTTCAAGGTCAAAGTGTTCACTGTGGAAAGCATCAAGTGTCTCTGTTGTCCTCAGGGTACCCGGGAGTCCTTACGCTCTCCTATCCCCTCTTTTGAGTCTTTTCCTCCTTCCCCCAAATTTCAAATTATTCCCGGATCCACAAGCCATCCATGCTTCTCCTTGCCTCTAGCCTTACAAAAACCTAATCTTACCCTGACATAATTACTGATTTGCGTGGCAGTCTCTTTCTAGAGGACTCAGAGCCAAAATCAACATGCTTCTTGTCACTAAATAAAAAATAGATATGCCTTCAAAAATGTGTCAATGAGTAAAGAAAACAACAACAACAAACAAACAAAACCCAAACCACCAGCTCCTTCTCTTTTCTCATCACCCGTGCTGAAAATCAAGGGCTTTGACTTGTTAAAATGCATATGTCTGCCTGCTAGGTTATATGTGGGAGATGATTTAAAAACAAAAAAAAACAAAAAAAAAAAAAAAACGTGTTTAGCACATTCATGGGCCTGGACAAAGGATAAAAGGTACAGGTTCAAAGTGCATTAAAAACAAAAACTGACCTCATGGGAGACATGCTGGGAAGCTGGAAAGCAGTGACATTGCTTGCTATGAAACCCCTCCAGTAGCAATCCCCTCAGGTCATAGGTGCTCTTACAGACAGGTTGAAATCTAATCTGAAAAGGAACTGCACACTCCTGGAAGTGTTGAAGGCTTCCCCCTGGTAGTGCTGACTTCCCCCAGAAGTGTTGAGGATCCCCGCCCCCAGAAATGCTGGGGACTCCTCCGAAAGTGCAGAAGTGCTGAGGACTTCCCCTGGAAGTGTTGAGGACTCGGGCAAGTAAGAGGCCGATTCTTCTCACTTTAAATGGTACGAAGTCTTCTGGGAGCTGCATCTCTTCCGGGGCTGGGCATTCTTAGATTGGAAGGGCCTGGAAAGGCTTGTGTCACTCACTCTACCCCTAGCTCCCCTAACTTCCTGCAGTAAGGATACCACTCCTGGAAACACCAGCCGCCCACATGGCTATCTTATGCCCCGAAATAATTACACGGAAACTGTATTCTTTTAAACACTGCCTGGCCCATTAGTTCCAGCCTCTTATTGGCTAGCTTACATATCGACCTAACCCATTTCTAATATCCCTGTAACACCACGAGGTGTCTTACCAGGGAAGATCTTAACCTTCGTCTGTATCCGGTAGGAGAATCATGGCGACTCCTTGACTCAGCTTCTTTCTCCCAGCATTCTGTTCTCTTTACTCTGTCTACTTAATTTTATGTCCTATTAAAGGGCCAAGGCAGTCTCTTTATTTAACCAATGAAATTAACATAGAACAGAAGACTCTCCCCCATCATTTCCCCTTTTTCTGTTTAAACAAAAAAGAAAGGCTTTCACTTTAACATAGTAAGATTACATATAACAAAACAGATATCAAGCAAGAATTACAGTTACAATATTTATATCTACTTTATCTTTTATCATAACCAAGGAAAACTATAATTATAACTAACCATTCTTCAACTCCATCAAAGACTCCAGAAGGATATAATATTACCTAAGCAAACAAGAAATTCAAAGCTCTAGAAATGACAGAGACATCTTGCTGCCTGGACAGTCACCCAAAGTTCCTTCGTACCATTGGGGCATCCATCTTCGGCCTACAGGCCCATAGTATCCAGCAGACATTTCAATGAAGCAGGAAATTTCAAAGGCAGTTCAGTCACTATCTGCTGTGTCCTGCAGAATGTCTTGTAGACTCTTTCATGAATCAGGAACCCCGAAAGATCATCTCACCTTTAGGCAAGTTCAGTAGTCCTCTCTCTGTGAGTTCTTTGTGTCCAGTTTATGCAACAGTCCAGGCAAGAGCAGTTTCTTGCCCAAATGGCTATCAAACTCCATAAGGAGCCTCTTCGATGCCCATTTTCCTCTTGAAGTAGATTGGTGCTGCCAGGAGCAGAGTGTCTCATTGTCATGAAAAGTCCTAAGTTATTAAAACAGTAAATAGCATATTCTGCAGTCTTTGAAAGATATGAATGCCGATCTAACTGAAATATATATCTATATATCTAGAAAATCTAACTAACATGACTACAAACTTGACTATTATTAATGATTATCCATTAACAACCTATATACATTACATTTTTTAATGAACTACACAATAATCACAATACCTTAATCAAGATCAGAAATACATATACATATAACAAAATTGACCTAAAATCCATACCAATGCAAATTATTCATACCTATATCATTTCCCCCTTTAAATGTAAAAGAAATTTATAAACCATATTTGGGAACATGGGCTCAGTTTTTTCTCTCCAAACTGCTTCCTGCTGAATGGGGGCGCTGTTAATCAGATCATTTAGGGTGTAACCTGTGTGCCAGGTTTATCTCAGTTGGCAGTTGAGTGGAGTAATTTTTTTGAGGGTGTTCACAGCAACCTTTCAGGAGGGCGAGGTCTATCATACCATATTGGAATAGAAGAAATCCACAGGGTCTCATCCTCTGTGAAAACAAAAGAAGACCCTTTCCAAAGCATCATATCCTTAGACCCAAATTCTGAAGTCATACCCTCATGATATCCATTCTGGTTCCACTTGGCAGCCCATATAACGAAATGTCTCTCTGTACTTAGTTCCTTTACAGTCAAAAATTTTAAAGAAAACACAATGTACATAATCCAGATTCTCTGTGAATTTTCCATTTTTACGTGGCTTATTTTTCTTTGTTTCTTTTAATCTATAACTATCTGTACTCTGTCTCTTTAAAGACTTTACCTTTTTTTTTAAACCATTAACTTTATTCTCTATATTCTTTTTCTTCTCTCTCTCAAGCCTACGTACATTCATCCAACAGTGTGGTCTTTTATGTCTGAATCTGTTTTATTGTGAATCTTTAACATTTTTTTTATTATCCAGGAGCATTTCTTAGAATGTTAAACAGTTCTTAAAAACTTAAGTTGCACCATGTACAGGTAATACGGTACCATCTGTGTCCTGCCCAGTCGAAACACACAGTTTAGCATGGAGCAGTCGCTCCTGCCTCAAATCCATTTGGTGCCCCTGAGCCACACACAGTTCCAGGCACACAGCAAGTTCACATTGGAGCCGCAGTCAGCAGTTTAATTCTGAGACTGAGCGTGTAGCACAAAACCCTTTTCATCCAAGTTACAGCCAAATCTGACACACAGAGCACTGTGCAGTCTGAAAACACGTCTCTGTATGGCGGCAGGAATCCGCCATGCTCTTCCGCCTGCCTAAGCCTGATTCTGCCTTCTGCCCAGGTGCAGGCGGGGAGCGCTGAGCCATCAGCATGGTCTCAGAGCACAGGAACACAAACATCCAGTCCCATTAAATCCATTGAAATGCTTTAAAGCCAGAGATCACGCTTGCAGCACAGCCTCAAGAAGCTGCGCTTTAAAATGATACAGTATTTTTTCTGCTGCTGATGCCGAATCAGGAAATCTCTCTACAGCACACCACCAACTAACAGCCAAAAGCTTTGTTAAACTCTGTTTTTTTTCTCTGATTAAAATTAAGCTCTCTCAGGTTTTAAGTGGAGTTCATTACCACGCTGGGCATTACTCTGTTGTAATAGAGCCCCGCTGCTCCTATTTCAACAATCAACATCTGAGAACTGTGCACATCATTTAATTGTAACAATTTTCTGATGACGTTACCAATGCTGTGCTATTACACCTGGTAGATGTCAGAACTGGAACACAAAAGGAAATTCTACAACTTCTCTACCTTAAATCTCAGTTTCAGATGGTAATGGTGATGGGACCAGCCACAGTATGTCAATATGAGGGTGATGGATTTGTTTAAGGAAACAAAAACAAATTATGGCGCTGCCTGAATATAGTAGCTTTTTGTGGTTTTGTTAAATAAAATATGTGGACTAGGGAGATGGCTCAGCAGCAATGTGCTAGCAAGGTGATTTGTGGGAACCTGAATGTGACTTCCAGAACCCATGTAAATAGGACATGTGACAGTGATGCCTGCACATGGCAATGCATCCCTAGAAGAGAGAACTCAGAACCTTTGACATAGATGCAATGTCCCATGGGTCACCGTCACTGGAGGCATGAACATGAGTCTTTGCTGGGAGAAGATAGTATGGTCTGGCCACAACTCAAGTTTCCCCTGCTCCAGGGAAAACCTGGTCTTTGTCCTCCCATCAAGAATTAGCTTCCATCAGGAAACAGGCTTAGCAGTTCTATTTGCTAGCACTCCTTTCTAACATAAAACCAATGGTGTTTTGACCTCTTTGTAAGAGGCTAAGCTGACAATGGGATGTGTGATGCCAAGCTCTTCCTTATGAAAATGACATTCAATGTTTCACACCAGCTCAGGGCTCCACATCAGCTCAGGGTTTCATACAGGCTCAGGGCTTCATGCCAGCTCAGGGCTTCACACCAACTCAGGGCTTCCTCATACCAGATCAGGGCTTCCTCACACCAGCTCAGGGCTTCCTCACACCTGCTCAGGACTTCATACCAGCCCAGGGCCTCCTCATACCAGCTCAGGGCTTCCTCA
>NC_022014.1:10627037-10675155 GCF_000317375.1 Microtus ochrogaster | reverse complement strand
CACACCTGCTCAGGACTTCATACCAGCCCAGGGCCTCCTCATACCAGCTCAGGGCTTCCTCACACCAGCTCAGGGCTTCCTCACACCTGCTCAGGGCCTTACCCCAGCTCAGGGCCTCCTCTTTGCCAAGGCTCACTCTCTAGTTCACTGCAACACTCCCCACTTATTTCTGCTTTCCATCTATTTCTAATTCAGAAAAAAACAGCAAAAGATCTACATGTTTTGTAGTCCTGCCCAAGTTAAGCTTTGGGGATACAAAGAAAAAAAAATAGAAACAGTTTGGATCTGATGCTTAGTGTGTGCTGCAGGCCATGAGAAATAGCAAAATCATAAAACATGGTCCTTGATCTCCCTGAAGGAGATTATAATATACTCAAACAAATTAAAAACGGAATGAGAAAGTATTTGAACCACAGTTCACTACACTGGGAAGAAGGCCACAGGGCAGGAACTATCTAACTGGGAAATGATTCGTACAGACTGTTATCACGGCTGAGAAATGTAACATCACTCTCCTTTTGCAATCTGGGTTGGGTTTACCAAGTTGGCTTAATTCTAAAGAGAGGTGTGGTATGCTCAGGCAAAAGACAAAGACAAAAAAAACATCTTTGTACTTGCATCTTGAAAGGAATCAAGGCAGTGTTTCTTTTAGCCAGATTTAACCAGACTGCCAGTGTCCTGGTTTATAATCCTGGAGACAACATTAAAGAGAAGATATTCTGGGAATTTATGAATCCCCCTATGGAGAAAGACACATTTTGTATGTGTGTCCTCACAAACTGAAGGGAGGGGAAAGTCAACAATACATTGTGTTTTAGGAAGTGACATTAGTGGCTTTAGAGAGGAAGCAGTTATAAAATTCCAGAGGCTCATGGTAGGCAGAGGGCTTCAGATGAGTCTGTGTTAGTGATGGGTAGACAAGAGATAATACACATCTTCCATGGCATTGTGACTGTGTATGGTGCTGGAGGTTGTTGGAAGGGAACAAGTTTGGCCAAGATAACCCTTCCTGCCACTCTGTCCCCAATGCTGACTCACCACAACTGCTATCTTGGGTGACAAACTTGCTGGGAGATAGAGTGCTTGATATTTTTCCTCTCATAATTATGCATGTTCCCCTTCTTATGTATAACTCTGAGACCTTCAATGAGTCATTTTGTCTATGAAAAAGAAGCTGGGAAAATCTCTATCCATCAAAGCAAAGCAAATGCAGTCATCGTTTTTCTGTGGGTCTTGCACGTCCAATTCATACAGCATACCATCAAGCAGTCCAGGCAAGAGCAGTTTCTTGCCCAAATGGCTAACCAACTCCATAAGGAACCTCTCCGATGCCCATCATCCTCTTGAAGTAGATCTGTGCTGCTAGGAACAGATGTGTCTCATTGTTATGAAAAGTCCTAAGTTCTTAAAACATTTAAATGCTATATTTTGTAAGTATTTGAAAGGTTTGAAGAATAACTATCCATTTGATATCCATTGTATCTCTGTACATCTAGAAAACCTAACTAACAGGACTACAAGCTTGACTAATATAGATAACTATTTATTACCCCATGTTTTTAATCATATATTGCAATTTTAAATGGGATGCACAAATACAATATCTTAATCAAGAGCAGAAGTATACATATAACAAAATTGATCTTGAATTTTTATTAATAAACCAAGATCCATACCAATGCAATGTATTTATCTCTATATCATATCTCCCTTTAAATGAACACAAACATTTATAGACAATATTTGGGAATTTGTGTGTAGCTTTTTTCTAAACTTCTTGCATTCTTTGTTGGGTAAAATATTTGGGGGTTTATAGAGACCTTTCAGGGGGCCTTGATCTGTCAAACCACATTAGTCTGGAAGGAATTCACAGGTTCTTATCTTCTGTGGAAATAAAAGCAGAACCTCTTTTCCAAAGCAACATATTCTTAGACTCAAATTTTGAAGTCAAGATACCTTTAAAATATATAGGTTGGTTTAGTGTAGCTGCCAGCACAATGAAATGTCTCTCTGTACTTAGCTCATTTACAGTCAAAAAATTCAAAGAAAACTTAATAGTATAAATAATCCAGACTCTCTGTTTATATTCCATCATTACATGGCTTGTTTTTTTAACTCTATTACTTTTTTTTACAAGTTTAATATTTATTTTATTATCTTTACTTCTATAACCTGTGACTGTCTGTACTCTTTTATATTATAACTGTCTATATTCTTTTTCCTCTCACTCTCAAGTCTATGTACATTTATCCAACACTCTGACCCATATTAGAGGTCTTTTCCATCTGAATTTGTCTTTATTGTGTGTGTAACTATAATTATCTTTTGACTAGGAGCACTTTTTTTTCTTTTAAATGTTAAGAAGGCATGGCTAGGACCAACTCTGAGGCTCTGCCTATTGGCTTCACCCAGTCCAACATGCTGAAGGTTTGTTTACTACCTCTGAAAGCCATGCACATGGCCCCAGCTCCAGGGTCCATGTCATCATTAAGCAAGTTGTAACACACTGCTCATAGACCCCATTTAAGTATTCGGCCTCCTGAAAGGGCCAGAGGTTTTCATGCAACTAACACAAACCAGGAGCCTTCTTAAAGGAGCCATGCAGTTTTTGCTGCGACAGCTGAGTCAGGAATATGTCTCTTAATGGAATTGTGCCTCTGCTGCTTCTAGCAAACAGAACCCACCTGAAAAACTGCTGCTACCACGAAGGCATGCTTAACTGTTTGTGTGTGTGTGTGTGTGCCTAGAATTTTTTCAAGCTCTCTCAGGTTTTATGTGGATGTAGCTGGCCCACATTGGCACTCTTGTTTTGTAGGGGGAGGCTGTTTGTTTGTTCCCAGCCACCCAGACCTGAAATAATCACATAGAAACTGTATTCATTGCAATACTGTTTGGCCAATAGCTTAACTGTATTTCTAGCTAGCTCTTATGTCTTAAACTAACCTTTTTTATTATTTTATATTTTGCCACAAGGCTCTTAATTTACCAGTAAGGTTTCCAGGCATCTGTCTCCTTCCGTGGCTCCATGGCATCTCCCTGACTCTGCCTTCTTTTTTTCTCTATCTCTGCTTGGAATTCCTGCCTTGCTCTATTCTGCACTGTAATAGGCCCAAAGCAGATTATTAACATATTCAGAGCATACAGAGGGGAATCCCACATCAGGGAAGAGGCTCCCAAAGCCTCACTCCAGCAGAGGAGATACTGTCAATTAATGGACAATGAAAAATGAATTTGTTTCTTCAACAATGTGGCACATAGTATGTTGCCAGTGCTCTAGAGGATAATGCTCTAAACCCATGCATAAATTGGTAGCACTAACTAGACTCAGTGGGTTATTTAAAAATAAAACATATGAGTCTTGGAGGTGAATCTTGGGGGCACTCAGGAGGAGCTGAAGGGAGTGAGCAGCAGGAGATATGATCCAAGCACACTGTATGCACATATAAAATTACCAAAGACTAAATAAAATTTTGAAAGACTACAGTGTCACAACGAAATCAACTACCATGAATGAGAACACAGAGCAAACAGAATGAGAAGTCTAAGAATTACTCCCTTTGGCTATAGGTTTGGAATTGCTAAACAAAAACAGGTTTGGAAATCATAATGAAAAGAACAGCTAAGGTTGTGAAAGAAACAAATAAATATCTCATGCAAAATGAAGAGATTAAAATGAAAACATAAAGTGAAATATCACCAATTAAGGAACAAATGAACTAGAGAATGAATCTTCATGTGGATCAACCAGTTCCAGCCCACAGAGATAACTAAATATGAAAACAAGGTTAATAACCTACAGAATAGACTGGCAGTGCCCTGTGTTAAAATTTTCAGGACAAAATGAGCTACTACAGGTCATTAGGGAATTGCTAATTACAGCAATCAGATACCACTGTCAGCCTATGAAAAGAGCAAAAGTCTTGCCCAAACTCTGACAAAACTAATTCAGTCTTGTGGATATGAGGGATGCAAAACAGAATACAGTTAGGCAGAAAGTTCAACGCTTTTTTTTATCATATAATACAGAGGGTTTAGCAAAATTTCTCTGGATATTTTGACCAGTTGAGTCAAAAGTATGCACACAAAAGTGTTCACTGGTCTGTGTTTGTAGTGGCTTTATTTGTGACTGTGCAAATTTGGAAAGAACGACATCAGCATCCATAGGTGACCAGATGAGCAATCTGTATCCAGACTGTGCAACTTGGTAATGCAAAGAAAAGAGCTACTGATCCAGAAAAGACAGGGTAACACGGAAAGTGTGTATCAGGCCGTAGAAGAAGCCAGTCTGGAATATTTCCAGCTGACTATATGACACTGTGCAAGGATGACACCATAGGTCAGTAGTCAACGTTTGGGAAGAGTTACAGAGAAGAATACATGACTTTAAAAATGTTAAGATTGCCGGGTGGTGGCGATGCACGCCTTCAATCCCAGCACTCTGGAGGCAGAGGTTGACAGATCTCAGTGAGTCCAAGCCAGCATGGTCTAGAAGAACTAGTTCCAGGATAGGCTCCAAAGCTATAGAGAAACCCTGTCTTGAAAAACAAATAAACAAACAAACAAAAATGTTAAGGTGGGGGAGTTTATATTTAAAACAATAATGGATGAAACTTTCACTTTTTAATATTTATATGTGTGTACATGTGGAGTGAGACATACACATGGAAGTCAGAGGACAGCTTTTAAGAGTTTGTTCTCTCTTTTCACCATCTGATTCCCAGAGATCAAACTCAGGTCTTCAGGCCTGACAGCCGGTGCTACAGAGCCATCTCACTGGCCGTAGGTGGGAACTTTCCTTCCAGAGTTAAAGCTAAGAATCATCGGAATCATACTGAGACCAATACCTAAGTATTCTACGCCAAAATCAAAAGGAAGTTCCCAGAAGCAATTTGAGAGAAAAGAGAGATGGTGAGGCATGTGAATGGCAGTGAGTAGAACATTGGCCCTATGACAGTAGTTCAAATCTTAGGAAAACTGAACATCCTCACAAGGCCAGGAAATATTACTACTAGCTTGCTTCAGAAATAAAAGTAAACCAAAGGCATTGATGACCCTCTGACTTCACAAAACTTAAAAACAAGACTCACATGAAATATGCAATGATATGAACTTTAAAACCGTCCTTCATTTTCCATCAAAAACCTCCTACTCAGCGTAGAGAGCAGACACATGGAGTCATGATTCGCATTTAGCATATAAGTTTTCTTTGATGATTAATGTCCCTGAGATAGAATTCTTGAGACTGAATCATGGAGTAAATGCCACTGCTTAGTGAATTGTAAATGGCTTGTGTAATTACTAGACATTGAGATCATGGAGTTTATTCTAAATGGGGATTGGATAAAATGCAAAGAACAGATAGTGTTGAGCATGCCGCCTTTTTATTTCCAATGAAAAGTGCACCTGTTTCCTCAGCAGCTTATTGCAGTGAGGAAGATGTTCACTTTGCAAGAGGCCATTCAGCACCAAGATGTCTTTCTTCCACTGCTGTTTAGTATCTTAAGCTCATTATTGTGGGTAAGTTTTGGGAGTTGTTTAGAGTGTTCTAAACATGAGAAAGAAGAAACTAATATAGTTGAGGTCCACCATCTGCCAGACACGGTTTCCAGGCATTCTCTTCCTTACAGTCAATAGTAGCACAAGCTGTTGTTCATGAGACTTCATGTGAACCAGACAGACTCAACTGACCCCCCTCCCACAACTGCCTGGAATATGCACTCTTGCTGTACACACTATTCATGTAAGTGAGAGGTTCAGACGTTAAGACTTTCCATGGCAGCATGCCTATCCTGTGTGAGCCTGGATGGGAGGGGCTTTGGGGCATGTAGAGGACAAAGGCAATACTATGGAGAGACTGTAACCATGATCAAAACTATACCAGAAACTGCCAAAATCACCACACTGTAAATACCACCTAATTTAATCCTGTCCATAATGCCAGCAGGGAGGTGTTATCCTCAACTGAGAGCCAAAGATTAGCCAAGCTCAGCAACTTTCCTTAAAGTCACACCATTGTAAGTCACGTACATGGTCCCAACTCATAAGTATCTACACCAAGACAGGTGCTCAGGTCTTCACTGCCTGTTGGTGTTCTGTTCTGTGCAGGTGAGATGGAAGAACTGGAGACACTGTGGCTTACAGGCATCTGCCACAACGAGAAGAATGAGGTGATGAGCAGTCAGCTGGACATTGATAACATGGCGGGCGTGTTCTACATGTTGGCTGCGGCTATGGCCCTCAGCCTCATCACCTTCATCTGGGAGCACCTCTTCTACTGGAAGCTGCGCTTCTGCTTCACGGGCGTGTGCTCTGACAGACCCGGGCTACTCTTCTCTATCAGCAGGGTCAGTACCCCAAACAGCTCCTTCCTGGTACAACAGCCAGGTCTGGAACAACACAGAGGTTTCAGAGAATCAGGCACATACTTCATATTCCTGAGACATTTTAATGTCTACCAAATCATCTATATGTTTCCTATGTCAATCATCTATTTACCTATAATCAATCTATCATCACCATCATCATCTCTGTATCTTTCATTTATCTATCACCTACCAATCTATTAACTATCCATCTATTCTCTATCATTTATATGTCTATTCATCCATCTCTATCATCTATCTATCACTTATCAACCATCTGTCATCATTTACCACTCTATTTGACACCTGTTTATCCATCATCTATATAGCTATCATCTATCAATAATTTGTCTATCTATCTATCTATCTATCTATCTATCTATCTATCTATCTATCTATCTATCTATCTATCTGTATGTCTATATGTCTATCTAGCTTTGTCATCTGTCATATATCAATCTATCATCTTTCTGTCATCATCTGTCAATTTATCAATCTATTTAATACTCATTGCCATGTATCTTTCATCTATCTATTATCTAGTTAGTTATCTATCATATATCTTTCCTTAAATTGATCTACCTGTTTCTTTCATCTTCCCATCTTAATGAAAAGCATTTAGTTTTATATGCTGCTCTTTATTGGGGTAAAGGAAATAATCAGTTTAAAGTGAGTTTGTGTATTCTTAGCATCAGGTGATTTTGAGGACTTTGGAGACTCAGAAGGTACACATTAGCTTCATGAGGAGGATTTATTTTCTCCATTCAATTACACTCGACTTGGGTTCTGTGCAAATACATATTTCCTAATTAGCTTGATGGCATCTAAACACACAGATTGCTTAAAAATAACAACGTGCATGCATATAGCTAGGAATTATGCCAACTTTAAACTAATTCTCCCAGCCAATTACTAAAGGCTTTTCATATCCAAATGGTTCTGGGATTATGTTAAGCAAGTGCACACTGTTGCATTTGCTTGTAAATCCAGCTTCTCTCTGAGACAGACAGCCACGTTGGTGGGATCATCATCATGAGACATGAAATGAGTCGGGTAAACCATGTTAGGGCTGAAAACTGAGAGGACTGGGGAGTGTAGGTGAGGCTTTGTTGGCAGAATTTGAACTTTCCCACCCTCCAAGGCAGACAGGGATACCCAGCCACTACTGGTGCATCCCGAAGGCTTCAGAGAGTCCAGTGGGGCAGAGGCTCTTCTCCTCCGATATCATTTGTCTTCTAAATCAGAGCAACCTGATGAGTATAGATAAGGAGGTACCATTATTTCCCTGCCTCCTTTCTGTACTAAAAAGACAAATGGAAAGTTCAGCCATGATGTTGGTTGATGTAATAAGCCTAGAGTGGAGGATTGCCAGTGATGGCAAGGTGGGTGTAGATAATGGCCAGAGTCAGATCTGGTTTCTCTCTTATCTTGTTGTGAAACCGCATGAGGTTAATATGATCACACCTCTATGTTCTATGGATAAGGAAACTGGGGCCCCAAAGCTTAAAAGAGGGCTTTTAAAAAAAACTTTCATCTTATTTTTCCTGGAAGTAACAAGCTTGGGAGATAACAACTCCCAAGGAGCAACACCCATGCTTGCCTTTTGGCCTTTGCACACATGTGTGAATAGTTATGTGATCATAGGCATGAGCATGAGTGTACTTGTACACACACACACACACACACACACACACGACCTGTATACAGAGTTGAGTCACATACATTAGTCAAGTTCAGAGTGTGGCCTTCTTCCCAAGGGTGTTGATTTGTGATGCTCTGAAAGCTCCCAAGATGGGCATTTGCTCCATAGAGGATACCTCTCCCCATTGCCAGTTCTTCCAGGACACTGGCCCTGCAGCCCAGAGCAAAATAATCACCAGACAATAAGTACACATACGTCTCCTTACAGGATCAGTGTCTCTGGAGGTAGGACGAGCACAGCCAGCAGTCCAATGTGGCAGGGGAGCACAGCCATCTGTTCAAAGTGACAGGGGAGCACAGCCAGCAGTTCACGGTTGCAGGGGAGCACATTTCACTATGGTGGCAGGTGCACAGAAGTCTATAGGTTATCCTGAGGGAGAACGGGAGCTTGTTAGAATAAAGGTACAAATTTAGAAAAAGAAATAAGACTGTGTTTTTCTTTTTTTTTACTGTTTGTAAAACTTAATTTATTTTTAAAATTAAAAATAAGAGCAAAATTACATTATGTTTAACTGACATAATTTCAATTTGTTTCATTAGTATAAAAAGTTAAATTTGATTTCTCTAGTTATTTGTTATGAATAATTCCATTGATTTCTAATGAGCAATTTGACACAACACTGAAGCATTTGAAATCTTCTATTAATGGCAAATAATATGATATATAGACTTCTAAATCATTAACTCTTTTGATAGTTAAATGTCTGAGATGCTCTATAGAATCATGGAGACCCTCACTCTAAGTTAAAATATATGCAAGTTGATACCAACAGGGCATTTACAAATGAATGTTAAAGATGATTAAAAATAGTTTATAAAGGAAAAGAAATAGTTTTTGCCATATGTGGCTGAATTAGCAAGTTGTATTATCTTCTAAAATAGTAACGCTTCTCTCAGTATCAATTATAGGAAATCCCTGAAAGGTGGAAAAAAATTTCTCTTTCTAGCTCAAAGTATACAATAGTTATACTTTCTTGCAAATTATATTTATTTTAGAATAATTACTATTTCAAATTTTTAGATTTTCTATATAGTAAGAGGGCTGGAAAAAAATGGCACAACAGCTTAGAGCACTGTCTGTGTTTTTCATAATACATCAAGGAGAGGAGACAAAGACCCTACCTGACTTTGACATAGAGGAAACATCAACTTCTCACACATAGGTGGAGACTCCCTCTAGATTACATGTAAGATTATATTATATGACTAATTAGGGATTAACTAATGTGCCAGATTCTATGAAACACATGGCAGAGTTATATAGTTCTTGTGTCCACAGTCTGAGTGTTCTAGCATTCTCAGTGAAACTGACCAGGAAACAGAGAAGGAGACTAAAGATAAAGTAGAAGGAAGGAGGGAAGGAAAGAGGCAAGGGTGGGAGGAAGAAGGGAAGAGGGAAGGAAAGAAGAAAGGAAATGAGGAAAGAAGGGAGGGCTGGAGGGAGGGAGATAGAAAGGCCAAGAATGGATGAAATGGGGATAGAAGGGAAGGAACTTAAGGACTCTGGGAATAGGGACGAACAGAAGGAGGGGAAGAGGGGAATAACGGAGTGGATGAAAGTGTGTAACAAGGGAAGAGTGGGAAGGGAAGAATGAAGAAAGGAGGGGAGGGAAAAGGGATAGAAGGAGGGAAAGGAAGACAGGAAAGGGGAAGAAGGGATAGAAAAGGAAAGAGGGAGAAGAAGGGAGGAAGGGAGAGAAAAGAAGGAAGGAGGGAATTGGCATAGTGCTAGTTCCTGGGATCTGGACCTTAAACACAAAGCTTAGGTGGACACAGTCTCAGCAAAGGTTGCTTAAACTTGAAATGATCATGCTTTATGTGCAGCATTTTTGTAAGGCTGAAGTGGAGACGGTCTTCAGACACAAAGTGCAGCTGTCCAGATGAGTTCAGACTTCACAGTTCTGAGAGCACCCCTTCTGGGTTGAGTTTGATGTAGCCATGGGGCTCAGGAAAGCCATGATCAGAGTCACAATGACACAAACTTCCTACTACTTTATGTCAAAGTCTACAACAGATCTGCCTCATGAATCCATTTCTCAGGATGGCTTCCTGGCAATCTTAGGAGGAGGCAGATGAAATTCCACAGGCTTGATCTAATTGTTTTCATATAGGTGTGGTGGTCAAAATCTGGATGTGAGTAGAAGAAAGGGAGTTACAAATCTAAATATGTTCTACCTATTACAGCAGCATGAGCGAGCGAGGAGCCCTTCCCCGGTCAACAGGAGAGCAGCTAGTTTCATTACTGGAGCTTCCTGCTGATTTGCAGGTAGCTCCACTGGTCTACCTGAAAAAGTCTCTTAACTCATGGAGTCTCCTCTCCCCAACAATTGTTACTGCTTATATAATCTGAATAAAGTCCTGTGAACCCTGTAAATTTCTAGAGCTTTCTGAGACTTATGAGATGAGTCCTAATAGAACATTTCAATACTGAGTAAATACTTACACATCACCAGTGTTATCTACTGAAGTAAGATAATCAGGATTCAGAATGAATTCCAATCTCTCTCCATGACTCCCACAAGAAATCCATAGTTCACTTTTGCAGGTAAAGCTCAGATGGGCAAGTGGTTTCATACTAGTGTCATCTAGACATAGTGGTATCCTCTGTTGACGTGTGTTCTGTGTTCCTCATTCACAGGGCATCTACAGTTGTATCCATGGTGTGCACATTGAAGAAAAGAAGAAGTCTCCAGATTTCAATCTGACTGGGTCACAAAGCAACATGCTAAAGCTTCTTCGGTCTGCCAAGAATATCTCCAACATGTCCAACATGAACTCTTCAAGAATTGACTCACCTAAAAGAACTTCTGACTTCATCCAAAGAGGGTCCCTTATAGTGGACATGGTTTCAGACAAGGGGAATTTAATATACTCAGACAATAGGTCTTTTCAGGGGAAAGACAGCATATTTGGGGACAACATGAATGAACTCCAAACATTTGTGGCCAACAGGCATAAAGACAACCTTAGTAACTATGTATTCCAAGGACAGCATCCTCTCACTCTCAATGAGTCCAACCCTAACACCGTGGAGGTGGCTGTCAGCACTGAATCCAAAGGGAACTCCCGACCACGGCAGCTTTGGAAGAAGTCCATGGAGTCTCTACGCCAGGATTCTCTGAACCAGAACCCAGTCTCACAGAGGGATGAGAAGATTGTGGAGAATAGGACCCACTCCCTCAAGAGTCCTAGGTATCTTCCAGAAGAGGTAGCCCACTCTGACATTTCAGAAACTTCCAGCCGGGCCACATGCCACAGGGAACCAGATAACAATAAGAACCACAAGACCAAGGATAACTTCAAAAGGTCAATGGCCTCCAAATACCCCAAGGACTGTAGCGAGGTTGAGCGTACCTACATGAAAACCAAAGCAAGCTCTCCCAGGGATAAGATCTACACCATCGATGGTGAGAAGGAGCCCAGTTTCCACTTAGATCCTCCACAGTTTGTTGAGAACATTTCCCTCCCTGAGAATGTGGGCTTCTCAGATACCTACCAAGACCACAATGAGAACTTCCGCAAGGGAGACTCTACACTGCCCTTGAGCAGGAACCCACTACACAATGAAGATGGGCTTCCCAACAATGACCAATATAAACTCTACGCCAAGCACTTTACCTTGAAAGACAAGGGTTCCCCGCACAGTGAGGGCAGTGATCGATACAGGCAGAACTCCACACACTGCAGAAGCTGCCTTTCGAACCTGCCTACCTACTCAGGCCACTTCACCATGAGGTCTCCCTTCAAGTGTGATGCCTGCCTGAGGATGGGGAACCTTTATGACATTGATGAAGACCAAATGCTCCAGGAGACAGGGAACCCAGCTACTCAGGAGGAGGCCTACCAGCAGGACTGGTCCCAGAACAACACCCTCCAGTTCCAGAAGAACAAGCTAAGGATTAACCGGCAGCACTCCTATGATAATATTCTCGACAAGCCCAGGGAGATAGACCTTAGCAAGCCCTCCCGGAGCATAAGCCTCAAGGACAGAGAACGGCTTCTAGAGGGTAACTTATATGGGAGCCTGTTCAGTGTCCCCTCAAGCAAACTCTTAGGGAATAAAAACTCCCTTTTCCCCCAAGGTTTGGAGGACAGCAAGAGAAGCAAGTCTCTCTTGCCAGACCACACCTCTGATAATCCTTTCCTTCACACGTATGGGGATGACCAACGCTTAGTTATTGGGAGATGTCCCTCGGACCCCTACAAACACTCATTGCCATCCCAGGCAGTAAATGACGGCTATCTTCGGTCATCCTTGAGGTCAACAGCATCATATTGCTCCAGGGACAGTCGGGGCCACAGTGATGTGTACATTTCAGAGCATGTTATGCCTTATGCTGCAAATAAGAATAACATGTACTCTACCCCCAGGGTTTTAAATTCCTGCAGCAATAGACGCGTGTACAAGAAAATGCCTAGTATCGAATCTGATGTCTAAAATCTTCCATCAGTGTTTATCTATAAGGAAACATACGGAATGGCCAACGTACTGGAGGGTAAATGTTAGATGTCCCATAGTACCTTGCTAGAAGGAAGAGGATTTAGGGAGGTACTTTTTTTGTTGGCTCTTTTGCACATGGCTCCATGCCATAATCTTTCACTCAAGGAATCTTGTGAGGTATGTGTTGACCACAGCACATGCCAGATGGGTGAATCCTTAACCAAAAACAAATAAATGAATACGGGCAAGTCTCCCAGACGTGCCAACTGGGTATGGTGGCAATAATGGTGCATCAGATGGCAACAGTGATGTTGGTGATTGCCTATTTTCCAAATTCCATGAAGGTCAATCCACCATGTAACTTCCCCATCAGAAATGTCTCAGTTTCTCTAACACAGAATAAGCAATATGGTATGCATGTCCGTCTAACACAGACAATAAGACAGTTAAGAATGCATCCGCACTGTAGTAAGAATGACCCGCGCAAGGACTAAGAAGTTTGGCTTGTAACAGTTCTCAGCTTTCTTGTTATGCCTTCCATTACAACCCTGGCCCAGCTCCCAAGAACTCCAGGTTCCCCCCCAAAGAATAGCAAATCAGTGTGCTCATCATATGTATGCTACTTTCATTGTAGTCTGTCCCCAAGACACATCTGGAACACATCTGTAGCCACAGGGACTCTCAGGTGGAGAGCTAGAAGAATCTCTTTGGATGTTAATGTGTGCGTATCTCTCACCCTCAGCTTCAGTGGTCTTGTTCGGCGCTGCATAAACACATTTCTGTCTTTGATATCTAGATGTGGATCTTCTGTCTATGACATAGTGGCCGTTGTAGTTTATCTTGAAGACTTATGTACGTAAGTTTGCGTTTCCTCCCTTCTGGTGATGACTCAGGGTTGTATAGTATCTCTTACCCAATCCCTCCCAGAGTAATTGTAACATGTTCTATCCCCAAAAAGCTACGATGGTGTCTAATTAGCTATGTGTTGTGTTCCTAGAGTTGTTAATGTGGTGACATGTACCAGCAGCCATGTGTAATCTGTAAGAAGTACCATGCCCTCTGTGTGCCCAAGGCTAGCATGGTTTTACATTTATCTTCCTTAATGTCAGGAAACTCTATTAGACACTTCTTTTTTACAAACCTCCTCAAATCAAAAGCCTTCACACGATAAACCACTTGTGCATCTGTCACGAGCACCCTCCCAGCTAAGGATAAACTCTGTAAGACAGGGTTTTCCCTCCTCTGAAATATGCACCATTTCTTTAGCACCAACAGAGACAGATGAGAAATCTTCAATGCATTTGTCATTCCTGAGTCACCCACATTGTCCTGTTTTTGGTCCCCTCAAGCCTGTGTGCATATGATAGGACAGATACTCATTATTTTTAAAAAAATGGAGACAGTGAGGGGACTATTCATGCGTGGAAAATTTCTTAGCACATAAATTTTCTACCATATTTTTGAAAAAAGATTCAAAAGGTAGTTGTGATACTTATTAGAAAAGGACATATCACTAAATAGCAAATAATATAAATTAGACATTTTATTTGCTTCTTTTCTATCAATTATTATATTTTCAATGCATTTTGACCTTGAAATAGCTGGGATATCTGGCGATGGTATTTTGCACAAGACTTAGCCATATCGGTGTCTTGCTCCTATGAAAGGGACCAACCAGCCTTTCCTGTTTTCCTTTGTACTGGGTTTTGATTTGGGTTCTCAGAGAAAAGGACAGCACTACAGGTTGAAATTCCATCCTGTTTCTTTTCGTCATGGGGTGTTCTGGTTTGTAGCTGGTATTGTCCTGTAGTTGGAGGCAGGGGAGTTCTCGTAGAGCTTGAGAATGCGTTCAATGGAGCAGTGGAAACATTCAGCCGACCTCCAGTAGTCCATAATGTGGAAAGCGATGCAATAAGCCGAGTGCCAGCGATGGAGCAGTGGAGGGGGTGAGGACAGAGCACAGAAGGCACTGAGGCCGTGCCAGAGGTTGATAAACTTCAAAATCACATTTTCTCCCATGGATCCAGCATTCTCTCCTTCCCTAAGTTCCAGAGATGGAGAAGTCTGCATTGGAGAACCTGAAACAGTCTCCCCAGTTTCTGATCTTAAATTTAGGCTTCAGTGTCTGTAGTGTCTTTTAACTCCTTCATGTTGTTTCCCCTTGAGTTCCAGACCTGTGTTCCTCCTGCTAGGACCTCTGTCGTGTCCTCACAGAAGGGAATTTGAAGTCTCCTTAGAATACACAGTAGTGACTTGCCATAAATCCAAAGAGCTCTCTGCTTTCCTGCATTGTTCTCAAAGCCCAGGGAAGCTGCCGAATGCCACTGAGTTCCAGTGGGAGCACAAATTACATTTCTGCTGCTTCCTCTAAACCTTCTCCAAAATATCCGGAGATCAATCTTTTTTTCTATTAACCCCATAAGAAAGAAATTAAAAAGAGGATTTCGCTTCCAAAACATACCTATTACCAATTGTGTAATGGGAAAGAATATATATGTTTTAACACCAACATATATAAATAACTCATTGGTAGTTAGGGGATGTATGGTAAACATATTTTTTTTTCCTCCTGCACTAATTCTCTGACTCTTACATGCGATAATTCCAAAGAAGAAACTGAGAGGGTCAGTCTCCACGTGGAAGGTGACCATGTGGATCTGTTTGAAGGTAATCCAAGTGAGTGCCATTCATTGGAAAACTAACACAAGGAGTGGCAGATGGAGCCTACAGTAGGAGGCGATGAGGACTGGATGGGAAGCCCTGAACTATGTTAGAGGGTCCCAGTGTTAAACTCAGGCTCCAAGCTCTTAGGCTCAAGGATGCTAAAAAGCCAACATCCCTGAACCCAACAGCCAGCTTGTCATCTCAGAAGCTTTGGTGGGTTCCCCATTTTGGAAAACACCAAACTGTCCTTCAGATGGAAGTATTTGAACTCAAATAGCCAGGCTTCCATATCCTGCATACAAAAAAATTTCCAGGACATGACCCTAACTCTGCAAAACCTCAGTGCTCTGGGGAACAGTCCTGCCACCTTTACACCTGTAGGTTTCAGGCCACTTCTGGCTTCAGTGTTACAAAAAGGCAAACCCCCAGTGCTGTGTCTTCCTGTCAGTAAGACTTGCCTGGGAGCAAGGGGTGGTAACCTCACCACTGGGGTCTGCTCTGTCCTCTGCATTATTGTAGCAAGCTAAATAGTGGCTGCCATGCTGTGGGATTTCCCCTCCCTGCCTCAGACCATCCATGAGAAGGGTTAATATTTAGCTTTCTGGTGGAAACATTAAAATCTATGCAATTCAGCAAAACCCATCATATCAATTCACACTTATTTTCTGGGGAGAGAAAAAGAAAATTACACCTTGTTTACAAATGAAATAGTTTCATTTAAATGGGACTTTAGCCAAAGCAGTTAATTAGTCAAACGATCCATGGTAGTCACACTGTCTCACGTTGTTTATTCTATTTGATGTGTCTACCGCTGATGTGTATTAATATTCTGCATCCTTCTCAGGAAATGACAAATGCCCTAAATTCTTTGCAAATAGAATTGCTAATGAAAAAGAAAGCGAAAGTTGGTGTTAATTAAATGGTGATTAAAAATTTATCTCCCTTAAACCTAAAAAGTGCAGCTTTAGTAATTGCTTGTCATATAAATGAATACCCTGCGCTGGAGAGGCTTGTGGTTTAAGACCTAAATAAATACTAAAGTGAGAAGCGGAAATCTCCATCAGAAGAGCGGATGTACCCATTGGCAGGGTACACATCTCTGTACTGTTTCTCTGCGTGGAGCTTTTGTGGGAATCCTCAAGAAAAGGCTGCAACCTGTTTCAAGATGGAGCTGGTTGGCACTAACCTTGGCTATCATAGACTTAACTGGACTTCAAGAAACGGAATTTAGAAGGAAGCCAAATTTATCAGTCAGTATTTAATAGTAATTCAAGGTCTAAAGAAAAGAGGCCTTCTTTCCAAAAGCATTATTTATTCTACTTGAGTCGAAATTTGGCCTGTCTATGTGTCCTCCCTCTTCTTTTGGTTAAATAGGGTCAGAAGCATTCATTGGGAGTTTACGGGTCTCTACTTGAAAAGTTTTCCAATGCGAAGTTACCATTTTTCAGTCAGCCATTTTCCTTTGTACTGTGTTCATCTCTAATATCTCTGACGAGGTCAGCTTGATACAGATCAGAGATGACCCAACAATGCACTTCTGTGAATACAGTTGCTCATATGTACATGTATGTATTATACATGCTTGGTTTCTACAATTCACACTTAAGTGTATTATCCCAACAAACCTGTACATATTGTAAAGTTTATGTTAAAAATCAAATGGTGGTGATGGTGTGAACACACAGAAAACCCATTCTGATTATTTTGATAGGAGGATATTTATGTAGAGAGGGCATTATATTTTTTTAAATATCAGCTCTAGGAAGGATAGCAGGGCTCAAGGGACCTTGAGCATTGGTGTTCTTGGCCCCTTAAGGAATAAAATTCGGAGTGGGGAGTGTGCAATATATGCTGCTTACAGTCATTTTTGACTATGAAGCTGGTGTGGACTTACATGTGGCTTTTGTAAACCCATCAAAAGACATAGATTTCCTATTTAAATCTCTCCCAGCTCGTCTGTAACTAGAAGAGCTATCAGCATAGAAGAAACACAAGATGCCTGTCCAGAAAAAGCTTAGACTAAATGGATTTTGTGTAATGACATCAAGATCTTGGGGAAAGGAGACAGTGGCAGGTGACAAGGGACAGTAATCTGTCTAAGGTAAAATGGGAGAGCATTGGAGCTGGGGCTGGAACCCAAGACTCTGTAGTCTGATTTCTGGCTTGGTACCTTTACCAAGCTGACATATCTCTAGGTTTCTTTTGGGAAGACACTCCCCATGAGTCCCTCTGGAATAGGAGCCAGAGAAACTCACAGAACTGCCCTGGCTTTCTTTGTCCCTTGCTCTTTGCAAATCAAGCATGACTCTCTGAATTTGGTTTTTCTTTAAGCTCCTTTGCAATCCCTCACTCTCTCAGGGCCCCGGAGAAGAGAAGCTCTTCTCTTGGCCTGTCCTCTAGAGAAGATCCACAAAGGGTAGAGTTTAAAGCCTCTGACCAAAGAAGCAAGCTGGCAGCAATGAGGTCTCATCTGTGCTGCTGAGCAAGGGCTGCCAGCCAGCCCAGAGGACTAGACAAGGTGGCAGTTCATCTGAAGTCCACTTTGGGACCATGGGGCAGCAAATGGAATGGAAAATAGAATCTCTTCCTATAGGTAGTCTCTGGTTTAAGAAGTAAATTCCAAAATACAAAAGATAACCAACAACCATAAATAAAATCAGATTAAATAGTGAAAATTAGAAATAGATAATATGCTATTGTAAGAAGATCAAAAATAATTGATACTGTGATCAAACCTTTTTATTTATTTATTTTTTTAAAGAAAAAAGTTAGTCCCTGAGTATTAAGGAACTTTGGGGAAGGCAGTTGAGGTCCCTGCAAATGGCCTTGATTTGTTTGATGTACCCTGAGGCGATGGGGGGGGGGGCGCGGGATGAGAGCAACTAACCAGGTGAAAACTCATTCTTTTGTATTTTTGCACAAGTACTCTTGGGTCTGGCTCCAACCAGCCCTGCATGGCTTACCAAATCATGCCTCAAATGCTTCAAAGGAGCTGGAAAATCCTTCAAAGGATTGGAAACATAGGCCATGGTGTAAAGAAGAAAGAGGAAATGTAGAGAAAGCTTTACCAGTTAGGTCACTTATGGCCTGTGAAGACCTTTGTTAGCTCAGGGTGTGGACAGGTCAGGGGGGGAGGGAAAGAATGTTTCATGGAGTTCCAAGTGCCTGCTGCCATGGATGGCAAAAGAAATGTCAGGTTCCCTAGTGAAAAATAAAAGAGAGGGCAAGGATGTGAAGGAAGGGAATCCAGGTGTGTTTCCGGAAGGATGGAGGGGTGGGGAGGGTGTGGAAGGAGGATTTTCACACTATGTGTACCATTCTATGCATAGGAGAATGTTATAGTTTCTGCTTATCATGAGTGTGCACCATGGGTCAGCATCTGAATCTTGAAATACCCAGCTATTTCTATACTGAATGAATTTAACCTAAAATTAAGTATTATTGTTCCCATTTTGCAGATGAGGAAACTGGTTGTTCTAAGCCTCACTAGCAACATGGAGGTCAGACCAGAAGCAGAAAGAGATTTATTAATTTGAGGTCCCCAGGATTTTCCCCATGCATCCTGCCCAGGTTGCCTGGTTTGGGGTGTATCAAGAACTCTTGGGGATTCCTCCTCTGTTCACAGCCCCTTCCAAGACTGGAACACTGTTCATGTCTCTCCTCCTCCCTGTGCTTGCACTCAGCATTAACTTTTTTTACTTTCTATTTTGTTTGCTTCGAAAATTTACCTTCTCTATTTAGCATGTGCCTAACCTTAAATATCCCTCTGCCCATCTCTTTTCTTCTCTAACAGTTGGCATCAGGGCTAGTACCGTTAAACACATGTACATAGTATGCTTTCCCGGGTGTGTGAGCAGTCACACACGCACATGCACACACTGCCTTGTGGTCCTCAGTCAAAGCTCTTCAATACCGTCACCCCTTTCTCAACAGGACGCTGTTTGCAGACTCGCTGGTCCTCCTGTCTGTCTGTGTTGGTTTATCTTTGCCAGGCAGACAGAATGGAGTTCAGAGGGAGGGCAGGGAACAGGGAATAGTTTTGTATAAATGACTGAGTGCTTTAGTCGTCAGGGTGATTGAGGGCCAGCTATTAAAATGCTGTTGTTGTTGTTGTTATTGTTGTTGTTTCTCTTGGTCTGTTCCATTTGTTAAATTGCCTTAGAGGTGCACTCCTGGTCATTAGTATCAGGATAATTGTCCACGCACCAACACTTGTTAATATCCCAAGGAAGAGTGTTGAGTTGGGATGCTCACAGCACTTCAGAGGAGCCAAGAGTGGCATGGTGACTAATAAGTCATGCAGATGATGCTCCCAAGCACACAGTGCCATCTGGGCATCCCATCCCACCCATGTTCTAAACCATACTTCTTTCCCGGCATTTATATCTACAGTGAGGTAGGGCACACTAGGCCCATTTTATAGATGAGAAGATTGAGCTGGGATCACAAGGAAAATTGCTTTGGAAGGCTCCAGAGTTACATTTTTATTTAAAAAAAATGCAATCATTGCTCCAAGTGCTTCTGGGGAGTCTTTGAACACAGTATAAATGCCCTTAGCTTGATTCCTGAGAATAATTCTCCAGGTATTGTTATCCCCCAAACAGACAGCCAGATGCTTCTTACTATAGAGATCACTGGGGCTAAGGATACAGCTCAGTAAGTAGAGCGTTTGCACAGCACACACAAGGACTGGGCTCCATGCCCAACTCTAGGAGCATGAACTGAGTGTGGTGGCACATGCCTGTGATCCCAACACTCAGGAGGCAGAGGCAGAAGGATCCTGGGTTTATGTTACACCCAGGCTACATAGTGAATTAAAGGCCAGCCTGGGCTACGAGAGAGCCTGTCTCAAAAATGAAAACAAAATCACAGAGGTTATTATTATTTAACAGCTATTCTGAGACCATGTGTTTCTGCAAGAGACAAGGAGACTCTCCCAGGGATGTCAAACTCTTCAGAAAATGGAGTGTCCCAACAATGGGGCTGAGCTCTCCATCTCTTTGGAGCTGTATTTCAAAGCACACAATTCTCCAGCGGACCACAACTTATTTAAGATGGAATTATTCCTCAGATTCGCTCCGGAAGAAGCAAATCAGAAATTCACTCACCAATTCCGCTTAGGTACTGTATCAGCAAACCGATGATAAGTCTGCATCTTTACAATTCTAGAACATTCCTCATTATCAGTAGCCCTGGGTCATAACCTCTTCCAGTTAATTCTCTTTCACACCTTTGGGAAGGATTTAGAAGCCTTCAAAAGGATATTAGCATAACGCATAGCCAATACCACAGATGCCTTTTAAATTGATAAGGTTAACTGTTCTCCAGCTAGCATAGGTTTGTCTTTGGCATTTTCAATATTTCTCATTGATCTGACATTTTGCTGTTTCAAGCTTTTAAAGGGCTCGAATCAAAGACTATTGATAACTGAACTAGTAGTGAAGGTCCAGAAATATAAATATGCGTTGTCTGTTTTTCCATGAGAAACAATCACAGCCTTTTGAATTCATTGGAGGTTTTTACATTAAGCATGTATGACGTATTGAATTGTTTCTCTTCCAGGTCAGGCTAATTCACATTAAGAAATGGCATTGACTTTTAAAAGCTATTTTTCTTTTAAAAATATCTTAAATGTATTAAGTTTGTAGACACAGCTCTGGGGCCATGACCATTAGGGAAATAGTCCATGTCAGAAGCAGAAGATTAAACATGATTTTGTGGCAAATCTGAACAATCTTCTTTGAAATTTTGATGAATTTGGAACGATCAAGCTGACATTTCTAACGTTCGTGTTAGTTGAAATTTTTCATTGAAAACTATGTAAGTGAACAACTTTTTTCAAAGAAGATATTAAATCAGTGATATGTAGAAAACATGTCGTTGGAAAACACATATCACAAAATAAATGTGGGTCAGATGCTTTCCCAGCCTGAAGGTCCCTACAGATGTTTTTATGGCTGTTTTCGAAGTCTGAATGTTACACGCGTTCATTCCCCTGATAAAACATATTTAAGAGCATATCCTTGCCAAATTAATTGGTAGAATTCATCGTAGTTTATATGGCACTGGGATGTTTGTGGATGTGAACTTATATATTTCAAGCTGAATATCTGAAAGAATTAGGTGAGTTAATTGGTGGCTTGAATAAGAAATAGCTCATAAAATTCATAAATAACGGCCTTCTCAGACAGTAAAAGAGGGTAAACTATTCATTTTCCAGTCATGTTGTAAGATTTGCATAATGTACAAGCTACCCATTGCCCACAGGAGAGTTCTTGAATTAAACAACTTATCCATAAAGGGTTTATGTGTGAGTCTATCTTTAGCCCAGTATGAATGTGGTTGAATACATACGCAGAGGGTTTCCATCCACAGCTACATGAAACACCATCTATAACTCACATCAGGACTGGCTTAACGTCTCGTATGGTGGAGCCCAAGGATAGTTGTGTGCTCCATTCAGTGGTCTTCATTCGGGAGTAGATCTTCACCCAGTCACAGAAGTTTATACCTGTCATGTTCTGATCCACTGCATGAGGAAGTGCTAATACTGTATTAAATATTTCCAAGCATAGCTACAAAATTACACGTTTGCTTAACACCTTTCTATGATAGAGGAAGTATATACTATGGTTGTCTTCTTGTAGTATGTCTCTTTAATTTTGTTCAATGTGTTATCAACTGTTTTAAGGAATGGGATTTGACATGTGTGTGCAAACTGATATGTACAGAACTCCCGGGGCAAAGAAAGTGCCCATCATACAGTGTAAAAATGTAAATACAGGAAATTTCATTTTTCTAATAAAGATAATTTCTGCCAATTGATATGAAAATGAGAAATGGATCTGTGGTCTTTGTGTTCTTGCCGCTGCTGTGTGGAACTTGCTAAAGGTTCCCATGAACTTAAGAGTTGCTCAGAAAAAGTATCTACTATGGCTAGTGGGGAAGGATTGGTGGACAGTAAGGAGGTGGGCAGTGACTAGGGTGCCGCCAGCAACACAGGGCAATGGCCTGCGGTGGGTATAGCCACTGTAGAGAAGTGCATGTTCTATTAGGGTGAATTTGTTTGTCTACAGTTTCTTGGCATGTAAGCAAGGGAAGTCTAGATTAGCCTATGTGTATGTACAATTTTGCATGTTTAGAATGAGCTGTTATACATGAAATTTCCAGCTATATAATCTCTGGCATACAAATAAGGATCGCACAAATCAGGCACATGCAAATTAAGGGAATCCTCTCTGACCAAAGTCCAGTCCTGGTCAGAAGCTTGGATCAAGGCTACAGCTCTGTGGTGCTGTGTTATTCTACTCCAGGCAGTTTGCCTGGACAGGGTGGGGGGGGGATTGTTTTGAGATTTTTGGTCACACATAAAAATTTTCTAGCAGGTAGTCTTCCCCTACCCCGTGTGTGTGTGTGTGTGTGTGTGTGTGTGTGTGTGTGTGTGTGCATATGTATGAATGGGGGAGGGGAGAAGAGGTGTAACTGGAGATTGCTCATTCACTTCCTGGCCACCCAGGCCTGAATAATCACTCAGAAGCTATATTAATTACAACACTCTTTGGCCAATGGCTCAAGTATATTACTGGCTAACTCATATCTATTTAACCCATTTCCATTAATCTGTGTGTCACCATGTGGCTTATTGGAAAGGTTCCAGTGGTGTCTTTTTCCTTCAGCAATTACATGGCGTCTCTCTCTGGTTCTGCCTACCCTCTCTACATATCTCTTCCAGCCTGACTATATTCTGCCATGCCATCAGCCAAAGTAGCTTTATTTATGAACCAGTAAAAGCAATACACATACAGAAAGACATCTTACATTATTTTTCCTTTTCTTACTAAATAAAAAAAATCTTTTAGCTTTAACATAGTAAAATTATATATAACAAAACAGGTATCAAACAAGAATTACACTTAAGCTATTTAGTCTATTTGTTTCTGAAAGGTTTCATATCTAATTTATCTTTTATCATAACTAAGAAAACCTATAATTATAACTATCTGTCTTCAACTCTTCAAACACCCCAGAATTATATTATATTACCTAAGTAAGCAGGAAGTGCATTGTAAGCAACTTCTAAAACTTTAGAATTGACAGAGACATCTTGCTGCCTGGACAGTCACCCAAAGTTCTTCTGTAACATTGGGGCCAGCCTACATGCCCATAGTATCCAGCAGACTTTTCCATGAGCAGAAAATCTGAAAGATTGTTTTATCTATATTGGCAATTTGTCAGTCACTTTTGCTATGATTATCATCACTTTAAGAGACAAGCCACACCCACTCCCTCGCCCATCAGATGAGGCAGGCTGATCTTTAGCTTCTGGCCTTAGCTTGCTCTCTTTTCCGTCTTCCTTTCAGAGAGACAGCTTCGCTTCTGCCTCTCCCCACTTTTCCACCCCCCCTTCTCTCTATGTGTCATCTTCTCCTTCTCCCCACTCTAAGTAATAAATATCCAATTCTATTCTGTTCGATGTGTTGGTTCACGTGTCTCCTACCCGCCACCTGCTCACACAGTCAGGCTAGCTGGGACCAGCCTGCCTGCCATGTGTCTCCCTGCCTGAGAGCAGCCACTGCTTGGGGACTGGCAGCTGTCTCTGCCTGAGACTGGCTGCTCCCAGAGCCCACTGCCTGCCTACTGCCACCGGGGATCTTGCAGCATTTTTAGAAAATCGTAACAACTTTCTTCTGTGTCCTGCAGAATGTCTGGCAGTTTCCTCTGTGAAGCAAGAAGGACTTTCTTTTGGAAAGTTTAGCAGTCACGTTTCTGTGGGTCCTACATGTCCAGTTCAAATAATATACCTTCAAGCAGTCTAAGCAAGAGCAGTTTCTTGACTAAATGGCTAGCAAACTCATAAGGAGCCTCTTCAATGCCCATCATCTTCTTGAAGTAGATTTGTGTTGCCAGGAACAGATGTGTCTCATTGTCATGAAAAGTTCTAACTTAACATTTTAAATACCACATTCTGTAGGTCTTTGAAAGATTTGAAGAATATCTATCCACCTGAAATATATTACTATATATCTAATATAACTAATGTGACTACAAGTTTGGCTATTATAGATGACTATCAATCTGTATTTCTTAATTATAAATTATATTTTTAAATGAGCTGCACAAACATAATACCTTAATCAAGAGCAGATATACATATACACAGTGTAACAAAATTGACCTTAAATTTTTATTAATAGACCAAGATCCATACTAATGCAAAGTATCGATCTCTATATCATATCCCCTCTTAAATGAAAACATTTATAAACAATCATTTTGGGAATTTTGATGTTGTTTCCTCCAAATTGCTTCCTGCTGTTTGTTTGGTGAAGTATTCTTAGGATTTACAAAGACCTTTCAGGGGGTCTTCTTCCATCAAACCACATTAGCCAGAAAGGAATCCACAGGTTCTCATCTTCAGTGGAAGCAAAAGCAGAACCTCTTTTCTAAAGAAACATATCCTTAGACTTTAAATTTTGAAGTCAAGATACCTTTTAAATATATATAGTGGTATAGCTTAGCCAGTAAAATGAAATGTCTCTCTGTACTTAGTTCATTCACAGGCAAAAACCTAAAAGAAAACTCAATAATATACAGAATCCAGACTCTCTGTGTATATTCCATCTTTACATGGCTTGTTTTTTCCTTACTCTTTTAATCTATGACTGTCTGTACTCTTATATTACTTTTACTGTCTCTTTAAATACTTTATTTTTTAAAACTACTTCTTTTTATAGCTGTCTATATTTTTTCTCTCTTCCAATCCTAAGTACATTTTAAAAACACATTATGACCCATTCAAAGGTTTATTTATGTCTAAATATGTCTTTATTGTGTATCTGTAACCATTTTATGACCAGGAACATTTTATTTTTAAATGCTAAGCAGGCATGGCTAGGATTAATGAGCTGCAATTTTGCCTGTTGGCTCCACCCAGTCCAACATGGCGGAGGCATTTTCACCACCTCTGCAAGCCATGCTCACTGCCTCAGCTGCTGGGACTCAGTGGGTCTATGTCACTGCCATTAAGCAACTTGTCACATGCTGCTCACAAACCCCATAAATGCTCTGTAACAGGATCTCCTAAAAGAGCCAGGGACAGAATTGTGGACATCTTGAACCAGGAAGCCTGCTCTTAAAGGAGCCGTGCCTCTGCTCACAACCAGCAACAGAGCCTATCTGAAAATATGTAGCTTCCAAGAAACTGCACTTGGATCTCATTTTTTTGGGGGGGGGTCTAGAAGCCCTTTTTTTTTCATAGCTTTTTTAGGTTTTATGTGAATGTATGTTGTCAAATGTTGGGTTGGGTGCCATTTTGTAACTAGAGAATGTTCATTCATTTTCTGGCCACCCAGACCTGAATAATCACACAGAAACTATATTAATTTCAACACTGTTTGGCAAATGGCTCAAGCATAATCCTGGCTAACTCTTATATCTTAACTTAAATTAACCCATTTCTGTTAATCTGTGTATCTCCAGAAGGCTGCTGCTTACCAGAAAGGTTCCACCAGCAAATTTCTCTTTCAGCAGCTGCATGAGATCTCTCTGACTCTGCCTACTCTCTCTCTCTATGTCTCTTTTAGCCTGGCTATATTCTTCCCTTCCATTGGCCAAAGCAGCTTTATTCATCAACCAGTAAAAGCAACACATATACAGAAGATATTCCACATCAATCAGGTATCTTAGTTTCTTACTAATGGCCTTCCTATCCACAAAGGTGATCTTGCCTGCTTTTGGCAGTGTGCAGGGAAGAACAAACTGTGGAACTGGGGAGAATCTTCAGGATTTCAGCTGAAAGCTTTGCCTTTATCCTTTGCCCATATCCCATCTGCCTGGGTATCTCCTGTACTCACAGCCTTGGTTCTGATGTTGACCTCTAAACAAGAACCTCTTCCTTATTCAACTATGTGGATCTTTCTCACCCTCATTGCTATTGCCCTATGCCAATGCCAGACACAGATCATCCACAGTCCCATCCTTTGGATTATGAAGAATGAACAGATCTGCTTATTTGAAGTGGCCAATCAGAATACTCTGACATTTTGAAGTGGCCAATCAGAGCCCAGTGCTTAGTGCCAAGTCTTCCCATTCATCCCAGGAAGCATCTCTACTCCAGAACTGATTTCTCAGGCCAGATGTCCAGTGGTCATCCCTCACTTCATCTCCCTCTACATACAACCCATCAGGCAGATATATCTGCCTGACCCTTACCCTATGCCCAGAGTCTCTCCACTCTTCATCCCCTTACCCCTATTTCTCAGTCCTTCAGGGGAAGTTTATCAAATTGTAAAACTCTCCTAATCCTTTCACTTGCTTCTACGCTTGCCTCCATCATGACCTATTGTCTAGCAGAGAACAAAGTCACCTAACTAAAACACAAAGTAGGTATGATTCACTTGACTCCATCCTCCAGTATCATCCATCAAAATCAGAATGAAACCTAAATCCTTCCCCCATGGTGACAAAGTGCTGATTTGTCTTCCTTTTCCCACCTTATGTGTAGCCAATCCGCACCATGCTCCCCAGTATTCTGCTGGATAAACTCTCCTTTCAAACACAAGCAACTCTAAGCCTCTTCGGTTTGCTTGACTTCATCCTTACCTTATTTAGGGTTCTGGTTAAATGGCATCCCCTGAGTTAAATGGCACGGTCCCTCAGATAGAAGCTTCCATATCTCTACCTCCTTTCTGGACACCTTTGAGTCCTTGCAGCACTTTCTTCTCCTGAAAAATTTTCAGAGATTATGCTTATTATACTAATTTTATCACCGCTTTGTGTTTGGTTGTTGTATGCACAGACTTGTTCTTAATTCACTCATTGTCTGCTTCCTAGCATGTAACACAGAACACTGTGAGGTGTCTGTTACACAGTAGGCACCCAGTAATGTGTCAAGTATAGGTATCTCCATGTTCAGGAGCATCATACCCTTGAAGAAGTGGATGGGATCTGACATGTAACTCAGTGGAAAAACATAGGCCTAACATGCCCGAGACACTGGGGTCAATCCCCAGCACCCAAAAGAAAGAGACAAAAAAGGGCAAAAGAAATGGATGGTTTTATAGAGTTTATGTTAGAAGATTCCTAGTATCTCAGCCCTTTCTTGTGTTTCTAACCCAGACCTTATTGGCCTCTCTGGCCCTTCTTACCTCGCTTGTAAATAATGATGGGAGAAAGATAATGGTTCACTTGTGCACAGTAAGCACTGTATAGTGTCAGTTAAAACTGCTGTCACTATACTTGTGATCCACCCTGCCACCTCTCTTGATCCCTCCTATCCACAAATAGGCTTCCCATCTGCTTTCATGAATTATTGCCCTTGCTGTTCTCCCCTCTGGTTCCCTTTAGATCTTTTCTCTACTCATAGTTTTTTCTACCTTCATTTCCATGTGTGTGCACATGCGTGCGTGCATGCATGTGTGTCCATCCTGCACAGGGTTTCTCCATGTAGCCCTGATGTCTTGAAACTCACTCTGTAGATTGCTGTCTTTGAACTCAGAGATCTGCCTGGCTCTGCCTCCTAAGTGTGTTGGCATTAAGGGCAACTTTTCTTGAGCATTTTTTGTGTTCTGCATTCCAGATCTGAAAGACCTTCACAGATGTCATGCTAATAACTCCTTCTAGACATAGAAAAGCTCAGAATTTAGTCCCTCTGTGATGCATCACACTCTAAACTACAACTTGGGTGCATGTAGCCCAAGATTCAATATTTCAGTGTTGTCATGAGGCACTGTCATTGTGAGCAAGAGAACACTCCTTCATTCCCCAAATAATTAAATCCCCAGAAAGTGAAGACCTGTTGATCTCAGAATAGCACAGAGGAAACTGACATTCTTTGCCTTTTATGATGCTATAGCAAACAGCTGAGGACAGGGATTATGTGAGGATGTGTGTATTTGCAGTCGTGTGTGGTGTGGTTGGGTCACTGTGCATGTTTGTGTCTGTAAGGGTGGGCATCAGAGGACAACTTGGCTGCCAGTCTTCTGCATCTTCACCTTGTGGTTTTGAATGGCTAGCTAGTCAGAAAGTCCTGGAGTTTTTCTATCTCTGCCTCCCTGGATCTGACATTACAAATACCCATTACAACACCCCATAATTTTTAAACAGGGGTTTGGATAATATGGCTCAAGTCCTCTAGCTTACAAGACCAACCCTTACACTGCTAACTTTATTTACCTCCTATTGCTAAGATTTATTTGACTGATGTAGAGATGGAGGCTTACTGATGTAAGTAACTCTATTCAGGACCCATAATGCATTGGTACATGGCACAGGAAGGGATCTGCAGACCAGATATTCTACACTATGAACTTTTATGGCACAGAAATATTTTTCTTCTCTCTTGCATCATCCTGTCTTATAAGCCCTACCTTCCATGAGCCAGCCTTTCTTCTGGAGCAGCAGAAGACAGGATATTTCCAACACATTTTCCTTGAACTGAAGTGGCACTAAATGCCATTACTGCTATGGAACTAATTGGCATTTTGTGGGTTGCCTTTACATCCATGTAGCCCCATTTAGAGGCTTATTATTTCCTAATGAGGAAGCGATTTATACTTAATACTGTGACACTTGCTTCTGCCAGTGACATTGCTCTCTGGAATGACTCAGTTTTTTTCTTTCTCCCCAAGATTCTACTGGCTGCAGCAAGTGAACACAGCAACTGAACTTAATTAACAGGCAGCTCAGGTCCTGGAACAGGGGAGGCTCTCACTTGCCAGTCAAATTTGCAGTAACTCCACCAATAAAGCCATTTTTTTTCTTGGAGAACCCCATAGCCTTCTGTTAGAAACAGAATAATTGGGATCATTTATCTTCTTTTCTGAGAGTTCTGACAAAATTTGTCAAAGTTCACTAAATTAACCTACTTTTATAAAGGACCCTCTGGCCTCCCCATAGAGTATACCCTGTTAGGAGAATATAACCCTTGTTTTTATGTAAGGGGAGATGGTGCCTGTGAGACAATGGAACAGGATGCTGGGGCACACCTGAGATAGGCGTGCCTCCTGGTCTTACATGTGCACTGCTATGCAGCCAAGTCTGCTCTGAGTTCTGAGGCCTCCAGATGGTAATTCTTAGAAAACAGATTTGCGGAGACGAGGAGATGGCTTAGTTGGGCTTGCTGCTCAAGCATGAGGAGGACCTGAGTTCAGGTTTCCAACATCCAGATAAGACTTGGGCACTGCGAAATGCAGCTGTCACCCTAGCACCGAAGGGCAGAGGCGAAAGTGATCCTGGAACTCACAGGTCAGCCACTCCAGCCAGATTCAGTGAAAGACTTGGTCTCAAAAATAAGATGGGGAAATGTAGAGGAAAGTAGCAAATATTGATCCCTGGTCTCCATGGGTGAACATACCTGCACACACATGTACTCTCATTTATATGCACTCAATGCATGCACAATACACCACACACATGCACTGTTAAAATGCTATATGAATTGTAGAAAGAAGAGTTGGAATTATAGGAATTGAGCACATTTTGCTCTGTGATCCCTGGCCAGTCGCTAGACCTCTCTGAGTCTTCTCAGGCAAACCTTCAGACATTTAAAAAATTATAAAGTTAAATAATAGTAACTAAAAAGCATTTTTAAATTATAAATTAGCTTTCAGAGTGGTAAGTTTCTTTACAGAAGTTTCACTCTTAGTTTTTATTGGAAGCCCCAATTTTGTTTGTTTATCAGTTTATTCAGAAACACTGTTAACTGAACAAAGGATGCATGCACATGCACACACAAACACACACCTCTTTAAAAAACGTTTTGAACCAGTTTAGTTCCATAAATTAAGAGAGTTTTAGTGAAGGGTTTTTCCAAAGAGCAAATTAACTATGGAGTAGCTGTGATCCTGGGCATCTAACCATAGCTTCACTGAGGACAGACAGCATCTTTCTTTTAGGAGATGCAGGGATGGTGGAATGGCTCAGTGGGTAAGGACACTTGTGACTAAACCTAATGACCTGAGTTTTATCATCTGGGACTCAACACGGTAAGAACCAAGTCCTGCAAGTAGTTCTGTGAGTCTCACAAGTGTATATACACACATACACACAAATAGATACATACATATATGCATACATACACACATAGATAGATAGATACATACACATATCCAGAAACTTCGGGTGGCAAAAACAAATAGTTTGGAACAGTTTAAAAAATTAAAGGACACCAAAATTGGATGGGTAGGAAAAGGCAGTGGAACTGGAGAGAGTTAGGGCAGGGAGGTAAATATGACCCAAATACATCATGAAAAACTTGACTTGCAAAAACAACTAGTTAAAAAATAAATGTCAAAAAATCCACAAAACTTTGAAGGCCACAGAACCACAAAGCCCCAGAGCCCCAGAGCCCCAGAGCCATGAAGCCCCCAAAGCCTCTCTTTCAAGGGTAGCAGCCTGGGCTGCTGTCTCTGTGCTGTCAGTATCAAACTCTAAGGGGTTCTATGTAAATCTTTCAGTGCTGTGCCTCCAAGCCAATGTATGGAAAATCGGCCTATAACTTTTGTTCCTGAAACCTCCAAACCACTGAAAGTTTTAGAGAGTATCCTCTGCACTCTGGCCCAGGAACAACTGCTATCTGGCATTCAAGCATGGGAAGCCAGGCACTGCATTTGCCTAGGATTTCCTTTTGATAAACTCCTCCTCACCCTGGAAAGAAGAGCCCACTCTTTCCCATTTCCTATCAGTACCCACTGCTGGGGAGGGGAGGATCTCAGAGGCTGGATACTTCCTTCTCTTGCCTCTCTCTCTCTCTCTCTCTCTCTCTCTCTCTCTCTCTCTCTGTGTGTGTGTGTGTGTGTGTGTGTGTGTGTGTGTCTTTGTTTCTGCTTGAGGAAGAAACAGAGACCAGGGTATTTTAACTCTGAAGGCTCCTCCCTTTCTATTTCTTCTGAAATCTATAGGAAACACGAGCCACTATTTGAGAGACAGGGGACAGAGGTTCTTCTGGTAGTATATAGACTTATCATTTTGGTGAGTTGCTTTCCTGAGGCCTCAAATTCAAGCAGAAAATGATGGAGAGAGAGAAACAGGAAGAGACAGAATGAAGAACAGACCCCCCTCACCAGCCTAGTCCCTTGAAAAACATTTGGAGGGCCAAGGGAGATGGCTCACTAGGTAAAGCCCTTGCCACACAAATACAAAGTTCTGAGTTCAGTGTCCCAGCACCCACATAATAAACTGGACGTAGTGAATGGTCCAGTAATCCCCCATGTGTATGTGCACACACACACAGATGCACACCCCCACGTGAATGTGTATACAAACACAGATGCACACCCCCATGTGTATGTGCATACAAACACAGGTGCACAGGCAGAGATATACACACAGAGATGCACATGCTGTGGAGCATGTGGAATTCCAACTTGAAGAATGGAAAAAAATGTTTTAAGAAGATTATTGCTTATGGCATTCTTAGTATGCTCAGGACAACAGGAAAAAGTTGGGACCAGCTTTGCTCATGGAACCAGAATGCCTTGAGATTTATAATCACGGTCAGAATGAGTAACATAGTGAAATGAGTCATTTTTAGCACAACATGAGCATAAGACTTTATAATCTAAAATCCATGATTGTAGGATTAAAGCACAGGCCAGACTCTATCCACGTCCAGCACCTCCTTCCTGTGATCTTAGCAACCCAGATTCCACCATGAGCTACAGATGGGACTGATGCAGAGGAACTGTTGTCAGCACTGCGCTGCCTTCAGGCCCAGACAGAACTCGACTGTGTTTGGCATTTGCCTTGTTTAGCAGACAGAGTAAAGATTAGGGTCACAGACCCACGTTTGTCAATAGTAGATGATAAAGCAAGCACACTGCTTAATCTCCACTGCCAACTTGATGGCATTTAGGATCACCATGGAAACAGCATGCTTCTGAGGGAGTCTCTGGGCTGGGTTAATTGAGGTATGAAGACCAACATTGAATGTGGGTGGCCCCGTGCTACGGGCTAAGGTACCAGACTGAATAAAAGGGATTGAGCTGAGCAGCAGCATTTATGTCTCTCTGGTGACACAGCGTGACCAGCTACCCTGTGTCCCTAGCACCATATCTCGCCCGTTGTCTTTGGCTGGACCCTTAAACGACAGCTAAAACCCAACCAATTGCAAAACATATGCCTTCCTCCCTCTACTGCAAGGTTTTTCTTTTTTCTTCTACAACTTTTTTTCTGAGCAGACCTTCCTCAGTCTCCACTCTCCATCCCAAAGTCCCCAAAATCACAGCAACAGTCTCTTTACTCTTGCTCTGTCGCTTGCCTACCTGGACCTTCTTGCACAACTCTGTTCTCCTTCCCACAAGTGATTCTTATCTTTTGTCTTTCCCCAATGAATTATTGTGACAGCCTAATCACAGGTCACTCTGTCTGTAGATTGACTCACCTTTAATTTTTACCTCAACATACTTGACAAAGTGGTGGTTCTAAAATAAAATTCTGACCAACACATCACACAGAAGAGAGACTTTTCCCAGCTTCCTATTGGGAGAGTAAGGATGAGCTCCATTCTGTCTGACAGACACTCTCCTAGTCTGTTCTCCGTATGCCACTCTCACCACAGCCACTGTAGTACCCAACTCAGATGTCTGTCCTGTCTGTCTGTCCTCACACTCAGGTGTCTGTCTGTCCTGTCTGTCCTCACACTCAGATGTCTGTCCTGTCTGTCCTCACACTCAGATGTCTGTCCTGTCTCTGTCCCTCACACACAGATGCCAATCCTTTTGTGACAAACACTTGCCACCTCCCATTGACCCTTGTAAACACTGTTTCCTTTTCCATTGACTGACACTTTAAGCACAGATGAGTGGTCTTCTTGGAAAGTTGACTCCACCCTTCTTCCACACACTCCTTCCACACATTTTTTCCCCTCAGAAACTATGACAGCCTTTACTTATCTCCCTGTCTTCTGGAAAACCATCTTCAGTGTGGCATGTCACACATGCCCTACATATGGGTATGCCTCCTGACTCTGGCTCCCTCTTCAAAATGATGGCTTTTATGAAGTATGGGGAAAGGCTTCACCTGGAGATAATTTGAAAGCCACCAAGCCATTATTATAGTTGAAACTGAGTATGGATTGAAGCAGGGAAATAGGATGTTGAGTTTGTGCTGTGTAGAGTCTCCTTGTGTGGGTGGCCACAAGCGGTCTTTCACAGGCTATCTGAAGGAAGTACCAACCTTTTTAATTCTTGGTAGAGTATGACAGACATTTCTTCAGTTTGTATCATGGGTGGCCTCTTTGGGATAGGGCAGCAGGCTTCCTTGACACTACTCCTGTATCTCCTGGGTCCTCTCTCACCTCTATCTCCTGGGCCAACTGTGCACTCAGCTCCATGACAGAGGGCACCCAAGGCGACATGCCCATGAGGGTCAGGGTCCCTGGGCTATAGTCAGAACTATAGGGTTATAGACCCTATTGTGAGTTCTAGCTGATTTCCACAGGCTCATGGTGCTTTTGGTCTCCTCGCCCTCTTTATATCAACCTACTTCACCTGAAAAGTTGAAGCCTCAACTCTGGGCAGAAGGACAGCAGCTGTGTAGACACCATTTAACTAGATCGCTGAGGGGGACAAATCCTTGTAGTGGACACATCAGCTCTCATCCCCACGCCTGCTCTCGTCACCCCCACTCTTCTCCTCCTATCTATAATATATCCTCTGCATTTCTACTTTCTGCTGGCTCTTCTTGATCTACCCTGACTGACAGAGTTAGATGCTAAGAACTGGGTGAAACTATGTTATCGGTTGCTGTAAAACTTGCAACCCCAAACTTAGCTTCAACAAGTCACTGTCTTAGAGTGGGTCAGGACACAATCAATCCTTTGAGTGATTCTGACTTAAAATCTCTCTTAGCTTCACAGTCAAGCTGTTAACTTGGGCTGCAACTTCTGAGGCCTGGGTCACAGCTGTAGAATCTTTCTCTAAGTTACTCATGTGGCTGTGGCCATTGACTAGAGGCCTCAATTTCTTCTCATCCGGGCCTCTCCACAGACCTGTTTCAGAGTGTAAAGCATACAGCATTTGGCTTGTCTGTGTCAGGAGGAAGAGGGGGGAAGAAGAGGGAGAAAGAGGATGAGGGAAGAAGAGGAGGAAGATAATGAAGAAGGAGGATGTGGAAGGAGGAGAATGAAAGAGAAGAAGAAAGGACTGAAGTAATGGAAGAAAAGGAGGAGGAGGAAGAGAAAGTGGGAAAAGAAAGGAAAAGGAAGAGGAGGAGAAGTAGCTGACCTCCTTTGTGGGCTTTCAGAATCAAACCCCAACTTGTCCACGTTTGAGACAGATGAATATGAAGCATGGTCCACATTGAAAATGAAGGAATTAAATTTTATCTTTTAAATGAAGGAGAATTACAAAGTTTGTGACCACATTTTAAAACCATCATATGGATAACTGAGCAACACAGACCAGTATTTCCCACCTCATTTAAGCAAGGTTATTGAACTATTTCCCCCTCCTCTCTCTCTCTCTCCCTCCCTCCCTCCCTCCCTCTCTCTATTTCTCTCTTTCCCTCTCTCTCTCATATACATATATATATATATATATATATATATATATATATATATATATATATATATATATATATATATATATATATATGAGAGCATTTCTAGCAACCATGGCCCACTAAGAGTCTCACTCTCTTCATTTCTGTCCTTGTTTGTCTCTCCCAGTCCCTCCTCCCTTTCTCCACTCCCCCTTTGATATTTCTAAAACTTGTACCCACACACTAGCAATTACAGTAAATTTAATTCCTCTACTGTAACAGCCAAACTGAATTGAAGGCCCTGTAAAGGGCTATTTGTTGAATGAATAAAGTGATCGCATCGTTCAAATGCTTGCTCATTAACTCATTTATTCATTCATTGAATATTCATGGAGCATGCATTATGTTCAAAGCTCTGTACTCGGCTGGCAGAAATATAAATATGAACAAAATCCAGCTCCTATCTTTCTGAAGCTCTTATATTTCTTAAAGGTCAACCAATTCACCATGCATAGTCTCCAGCAGTTTTAAGGATTTACTACAGCTCTTAAAGCTCAGAGGCCCTGCTTTTTCACTGTGGTGATTGTGAAATACCAAATCAGAACAAGGGTGGGCCAGGTGCTCCTAAGATGGTTTCTCCGGCCAAAGTCATAGAGTCCTCTCTTGGAAACATCCACGAATCTGGGTCCTCCAGATCTAGGCTGAGTGACAGGCAAGGCTGACGGGGAGATACTGCAGAAGGCCGGGGTGGGCCAGAATGACTGTCCTCTAGTCCCCACCGCTGGCTGGCCTTGCGAGATACGAGAGGAATGCACCCAGGGGAAGGTGATGTGCGCTCAACCCACCACCTCCCTCTGCGTACTGTGCTTATTTTTGGAACGAGTGCCCTAGATTTACTCCACATCACAAACAAACGTCGTCACTTTAGAACCAGTGGGGGAGGAAGAATCGGATTCTCATTATGAAGTTCCATGAAGGTTGCATAACTCAACTTGAGGAACAGATCCTTCCTCGGCCATGTGTGATATCCAGCCTCGTAGGCCAGCTCCTGTGCTGGCAAGCTAACCCTTCCCAAGGCTGTCTCTGTCATGGTGGGTCAGCTTCTTGGAAGGTTCCTCTCTCCTCACTAAGGTGAAACCAACATCTCTATAACTTCAATAAATTGCCCCACCGCATCTCTGGATTCACCTAGAAAAATGTCAGTCCTCTTTAAAGGACATCAATGGCAATAAAAGGTGATAACCAAAACTAAGGTTTCACCTCTGTGGTGTGGTAGAATCAGCCTAAGGAGCCATCAACAGAATGGATAAAGGAAATGTTGTGCAATGCCAGAAATGAAGAACTGAGAGTGTCACTTGCAGGAAACTGGGACTGGAGGTCATCAACTGAAGTAAGATGACTTCATACAAACTAATAACTCGGGCTTTCTTTCACAACACTCGGGGGAATGTAGTGAGAGGGGAAAGGTGGGAGAGGAAAGAAAGAAGGGTGGGAAAGGCTAATACAGGGCCCATGTGCTCACAGTAGACGATCTGAATTTATTAACATGCCATTATAAAGTATTTTGCTTTGAACAATTAATAAATACTGATTTTAAGAACTTGATATTTCCTTTTGATTAACTTTCAGAGTTTGCATACCTAATGATGGGTTTCATTGTGGCATTTTTCATACACTTATGATGATACTTAGTTCTAGCTCATTCCTCCCTTGATTGTTCTCCTGTCTCTTATCCTCTTCCTGGTATCCTTTCCCTAGAATAGTTCTCCATTCTGCTTCCATGCCATTTTTGCCCTGACTCCTCATGTCTCCACCTCCTCTAAGGTCACTTCTTCTATTCTTACTCATTTTCCTTTCTGCTCTTATCACCTACATGTACACACACATAAACACATACACATAACACACACACACACACCTACACACAAGCACACACATATAAACACACACAAACACACCTACGCATAAACACAAGCACATTTACACACACAAGCACATACACATAAATACACACAAACACATATAAACACACACAAACACATATAAACACACACAAACAAATATGCATAAATACACATGCATTTATACACACAAATACACATAAATACACACAAACACAAATTCATAAACATATACACTTTAAATCTAGATTTTGTGGTCCAGTGTGATGGCTCAGAGAATAAAGGTGATTGCAGATAAGGGAGTGAACCCTGAAGGAGCAGGCCCAAGCCAGGGACATCTGGAGGAACAGGCCTGAGGCAGTGACCTCCACAGGAGCAGGTACAAGATACTGCTGAGGGAGCAGACCCAAAATCTGGGACCTCTGCAGGACCTGACAGGAATCAGGGACTTCCTTGGGAGCAGACCCAAGCCTCTGCAGGACCTGGCAGGAATCAGGGACTTCTGTGGGAGCAAGCCCAAGACAAAGACATGTATGGGACCAGGCACAAGTCAGGGACCTATGAGGGAGCAGGCGGGAGCCAGTGATCTCCACCAGAGCAGCCCCAAGCCTGTGACCTCCATAAGAGCAGACCTGAGCCAACAACCTCTGCCAAAGCAGGCCAAAGGAAGCAACTTCAGCAGGAGTAGCCCCAAGCAAGCAGTATCCATAGGAATAGGCCTGAAAGACCTCCAGGATTGCAGAGCCATACCCAGAAGTGCCAAATGACATCTGGGAACACCAATTGGCCTCCAGGTGACTGGAACCATGGTCCTGACCGTACCACAAGGAACAACCATCTGAGCATTGGATCTACTGGCACCTGGAAGATTGATCACCAGAGACACAGACCTAACTACACCAATCAGAGGAAAAGATGGGTAGGCAACAAGGTAAGAACACACTCAACAACACAAAGAACAACAACTCAACCAACAAAAAACAGTGATTCTACAACATCAAGACTTAAACACCCAAATAAATGAAACAGAAAAAAATGATCTAAAAAATAACTTTAGGAGAAGGTTTAAGCTCTTAAAGAGGAAATGAAAATATCCCCTCCAAGAAATGGAGGAAAAAACAAACAAAAATGTGGAAGAAATCAACAAATCCCTTAAAGAAAACAAAAAAAGAAAACAAACAAACAGATGAAAGAAGCAATTCAAGAATTAAAAACTGAAACAGAGTCAATAAAGAAAATACAAACAGAGGGAATTCTGGAAATGGAAAACATAAGAAAGTTATCAGGAACCACAAATGCAAGCATAAACAGCAGAATACAAGAGATAGAAGAGAGAATCTCAAGTGCTAAAGATACAATAGAAGAAATAGACTCATCAGTCAAAAACATTAAATATAACAAAATAAATATCTAGGTAATATGGGACACCATGAAAAGACCAAACTTAAGAATAATAGGGATAGAAGAAGTCCAACTGAAAAGCACAGAAAAGATATTTAATAAAATTATAGAAGAAAACTTTCCCAACCTAAAGAAAGATATGCCTATGAAGATACAAGAAGCTTACAGAACACCGAACAGACTGGATCAAAAAAAAAAGTCCTCTCCCCACATAATAATCAAAATATCAAACAGACAGTGGTGTGCACCCTTCTGTATATCTGTTGCTTTTATTGATTAATGAATAAAGAAGCTGATATTGGCCAATGGCTTAACAGAATATAACCAGGCTGGAAGAGAAGTATATAGATAGAGTAGGCAGAGTCAGGAAGAAGCCATGTAGCCACCAGAGAAGGAAGACATGAGCTGCCACTAGAATCTTTATGATAAGCCACAGCCACATAGTGATACAAAAGATAAATAGAAATGGGTTAATTTCAGATACAAGAATTAGCCAGAAATATGCTTATGCTATTGACCAAAGAGTATTTCAATTAATACAGATTTCTATGTGTTTATTTTGGATTGGAACAGCCAGGAAATGAACAAGTGGCCTGTGACAACAATAAAGAGTAAAGAAAGTATATTAAGAGCTGCAATGGAAAAATGCCAAGTAACATATAAAGGTAGACCTATCAGAATTACACATGATTTCTCAGTGGAAACAATGATAGCCAAAAGGTCCTGGTCAAGTGTTATGTAGATATTAAGAGACCACAAATGCCAGCCCAGACTACGAAATCCAGCAATCACCATAGATGGACAAAAAGTGATATTCCATGACAGAACCAGACTTAACCAATACCTGGCCACAAACCCAGCCCTATGCAAAGTATTAGAAGGAAAATTCCAACCCAAGGAAGTTAGCCACACCCACAAAAATACAGACATTAGATGATCTCACAGCAGCAAATAACAAAGAATAAGACACAATAACATTACCAACAATGAAAACTAAAATAACAAGAACTAGCAATCATTGATCATTAATATCCCTTAATATAAATAGACTCAACTCACATGTAAAAAGACACAGACTAACAAATTGGATACAAAACAGAATCCGTCCAACTGCTGCATACCAGAAACACACCTCAACCTCAAAGACAGAGATCACAATCAGAGTAATGGCTTGGGGAAACTTTTCCAATCAAATGGACCTAAGAAACAAACTGGTGTAGCTATAAAATAGACTGGTGAAGTCTACAAAATAGACTTCAAAATAAAATCAATAGAAAGAAATAAAGACATTTCATATTAGTCACAGGAAAAGCCCATCAAGAGGAAATCTCAATACTGAATGTCTATGCTCAAAATCCAAGGGCATCCTCATATGTAAAAGAAACATTACTAAAGCTTAATAACACATTAAATCACACACACTAATAGTGTGAGATTTAAACATCCCACACTCATCACTGGATAGGCCTGTTAGACAAAAACTCAACAGAGAAATAAGGGAACTAACAGTTGTCATGACTCAAATGGACTCTAACAGACATTGATAGAACATTCCATCCAAACATAAAAGAATATATCTTCTTTTTAGCACCTCATGGAACCTTCTCAAAAACTGACCACATACTATAGGGAACAAAGAAAACCTCTACAGATACAAAAAAACCTGGAATAACCCCATATATCTTATCAGATCACCATGGCTTAAAATTAGAATTCAACAGCAACACTAATTTCAGAAGCCCACAAACACATGGATATTAAACAATGCTCACCTGAATTGTAATGGGGTCAGGGAAAAAAATAAAGGAAGAAATTAAAGACTTCCTAAAATGCAATGAAAATGACCACACAACATACCCAAATTTATGTATGTACCCAAATACACAATGAAAGCTGTATTAAGAAGAAAGTTCAGAGCACTAAACTCCTACTTAAAGAAGCTGGAAAATTTTCACACTAGTGAGTTAACAGAACACCTGAAAACTCTAAACACAAAGAAGAAACTCACCCAGGAGGACTAGATGGCAGGAAATAATCAAATTGAGGTTTGAAATCAACAAAATAAAAGCAAAAAAAACAATACAAAGAATCAGTGAGACAAAGAATTGGTTCTTTGAGAAAATTAACAAAATAGACAAACCTTTATCCAAACTAGCCAAAAGTCAGAGAGAGAATATCTGAATTAACAAAATCAGAAATGAAAAGGGGGACAGAACAACAGACATGGAGGAAGTTCAGAGAATCATCAGGTCATATTTCAAAAGCCTGTATTACACAAATTTGGACAATTTTCTGAACAACAGAAAATTTGTTTTTCTGAACAAATGTCACTTAGCAATATTAAATCAAGACCAGATAAGCTAATTAAATAGACATAAAACTCCTAAAGAAATGGAAGTAGTCATCAAAAGTCTCCCAACCTAAAAAAGCCCAGGGCTAGATGGTTTCACCACAGAATTCAGTAAGATTTTCAAAGAAGAACTAATGCCAATATCCCTCAAATTGTTCCACACAATAGAAACAGAAAGAACATCGCCAAACTTTTTTTTATGAAGCTACAATTACCTGATACCCAAATCACACAACGATATTACTAAGAAAGAGAAATGCAGATCAATCTCACTCATGAACATTGATGCAAAAATACTAAATAAAATACTGGCAAATTGAATCCAAGAACACATCAGAAAAATCATCCACCATGATCAAGTCAGCTTCATTCCAGAGATGCAGGGATGTTCAGCATATGAAAAAATGCCATTGTATTCAAATATATACACAAACTTAAAAAAGAGCCACATTACCATCTCATTAAACGCTGAAAAAGCCTTCAACAAAATACAGCATCCCTTCATAATAAAAGTCTTGGTGAGAGCAGGGGCAAGGAACATACCTAAAGATAATAAAGGCAATATACAGCCAACATCAAACTAAATGGAAAGAAACTCAAAATGATCCAGCAGAAATTAGGAACAAGACAAGGTTGACTACTTTCTCCATATTTGTTCAGTATACTACTTGAGGTTCTAGCTAGAGCAATAAGACAACAAAAGGAGATCAAGGGGATACAAATCAGACAAGAAGAATTCAAAAATCTCACTATTTGTTGATGATATAGTATTTTACATAAGTGACCCCAAAAATTCTACCAAGGAACTCCTACAACTCATAAACACCATCAGTAATGTAGTAGGATACAAGATTAACTCAAAAAATTAGTATCCCTCCTTTACACAGATAAATGGGCTGAAAAAGAAATCAGAGAAGCATCACCCTTCACAATAGCCACACATAACATAAAATATATTGGAGTAACTCTAATCAAACAAGTGGAAGGTCTGTATGACAATAACTCTAAAACTTTGAAGAAAGAAATTAAAGAAGACACCAGAAAATGGAAAGATCCCCCATGATCTTAGGTAGGTAGAATTAATATAGTAAAAATGGTCATCTTACCAAAAGCAATCTACAGATTCAATGCAATGCCCATAAAAATCCAAGAAAAATTTCACAGACCTAAACAGAACAATACTCAAGTTCATATGGAAAAGAAAAAAAAACCCAAGATCATAAAAACAATACTATGCAATAAAGGAACTTCTGGAGACATCACAATCCCTGACTTCAAACTCTACTACAGAGCTACAGTACTGAAAACAACCTGGTATTAGCATAAAAACAGACAGGAGGCCCAATAGAATCGAATCAAAGAACCAGATATCAATCGACATACCTATAAGCACCTGATTTTTGACAAAGAAGCAAAAAATATAAAATGTGAAAAAGATAGCATATTCAACAAATTTTGCTGGCATAAATGGACATCAACAAGTAGAAGAATGAAAATAGATCCATATCTATCGCCATGCACAAAATTCAAGCCAAGTGAATCAAAGACCTCAATATAAAATCAATCACATTGAACCACATAGAAGAGAAAGGAGGACATACATTTGAACATATTGGCACAGGAGACTACTTCCTAAATATAATACCAGTAGCATAGACACTGAGAGAAATAATTAATAAATGGAACTTCTGAAACTGAGAAGCTTCTGTAAAGCAGAGAACACAGTCAACAAGACAAAATGGCATCCTACAGACTGGGAAAAGATTTTTACCAACCCCATATTGGACAAAGAGCTGATCTCCAAAATATATAAAGAACTCAAGAAATTGTTCATCAAAAGAACAAATAGTTCAATTAAAAATGGGGACAGACCTAAATAGAGAACACTCCACAGAGGAATATAAAATAACTGAAAGACACTTAAGGAAATACTCAACATCCTTAGCCATCAGAGAAATGTGAGTCAAAACAACTCTGAAATTCCATCTTACACCTGTAAGAACGGCCAAGATCATAAACACTGATGACATCTTATGTTGGAGAGGATGTGGAGTAAAGGGAACACTCTTCCATTGCTGGTGGGAGTGCAAACTGGTAGAGCCACTTTGGATATCAGTATGGCAGTTTCTCAGAAAATTAGAAAACAACCTACCTCAAGACCCAGCAAAAGCACTTTTGGGTATATAACCAAAGGATGCTCAATGGTGCCACAAGGACATGTGCTCAACTATGTTCATAGCAGCATTATTTGTCATAGCCAGAACCTGGAAACAACCTAAATGTCCCTCTACTGAATAATGGTTGAGAAAAATGTGATATTTCTCAACAGTACTTCAGAGGCTATTTGTTCCTGGCTGCCCAGACCACAAAATAATCACAATGAAACTATATTATTTGCAATACTCTTTGGCCAATAGATTAAGTGTATTTCTGGCTAACCCTTATATCCTAAACTAACCTATCTCCATTAACCTGTGTATCACCATGAGGTTGTGGATTATCAGCAAAGTTCCCAGCTAGTGGCTCACATCTTTCTCCTCTGGTGGCTCCATGGCTTCTCTGTGACTCTGCCTACTCCTTCTATATATCTCTTCCCACCTGGTTGTATTCTGTTAAGCCATTGGCTGGAAGCAGTTCTTTATCAATTAACCAATAAAAGCAATATATATACACAAGGACTTTCCACACCATTTCCCCTTTTCTGTTTAAGTAAAAAAGGAAGGTTTTTAACTTTAACATAGTAAAATTACATATAACAAACAGATATCAAGAAAGAATTACAGTTACAGTATTTGTATCTACTTTATCTTTTATCATAACTAAGGAAAACTATAATTTTAAGTATCTATTCTTAAACTCCATCAAAGACTCCAGAAGGATATAATATTACCTAAGTTAACAGAAAATGTATTGCAAGCAACTTCCAAAACTCTAGAATTAACCAAGACATCTCGCTGTCTGGACAAAGTTCTTTTGTATTATTGACACGTCTATTTTCAGCCTACAGGCCCATAGTATCTGGAAGACTTTTCCATGTTCCACCTGTATTGCCAGTTTGTCAATCACTTTCTTCTGTGTCCTGCAGAGTATCTGGCAGACTCGTTCATGAAGCCGGAACCCCAAAGGACTGTCTCACCTTCTCTAGGCAGCTTCAGTAGCCATTTTTCTGTGCACCCTGCAAGTCCAGTCAAGCAATCCAGGTTAAATCACTTAAAAGTCACTATAAGGATTTCGCTTATAAGGGTAAGTAGATAATAAAAGGGATGATGAGAACTGAAGCAGAATGACCACAGTTTCTGCTGTAATCTGGGTAGAAATGGGCTGAAGGAGTTAAAAACAGGCATACTGGTGCCATGGGGTCAATATTGGTGGGGCCAAGAGAACAAGGAGGTAAACATGTCTTGAGCTAGCACAGTAGTGACCACAAACTTTACAGTGAGGAAGACTGTAGGATGAATTAATGATTTCAGGATTAGTTGGGGGTTTATATTAAGTCTAAGATTAGTGCTTAGTATTTAAGTGGTAATGGCACCTAGGCAAATGAGCACTGTAAATCAGTAACTGACGCGGAAGTCTAGGCTAGAATTATAAGAGTTTTGAGCCATCAGATTTCAGACTGTACTAAGTGCCATGAGACTGAGAGGGGTCTAGACAGAATAAAAGGAGGAAAAATGGTTTGGACAAGAAGGACATTGGATTAAATGTGTCCTAAAATCAAGTGCTTGCTCTCTCACACACATGCATGCATGGTTGCAAGCACCCATTGTGAACCATGAATTGAAGATTATAGCTGCTAGCACTCTGGATCTGATCTTTCTGTTTGCTCACTCTGGACACGTGACTCCATCTCCCTGAACCTACACCATTGTCCATAAAACAGGGCTATGTTGTGTGCCAAGGTTGCCAGGGATGTCAGCCATTATTTGTGCCAACCTCTGGTGATAGCCTGTGGTAGCAGGCCTCACTGATGTTTCCCTCCTGGACTCTTTCTGTTCTCCCAGATGGAGATCATGTCTCCATCTCTGCAGTTCCTTGATTCCTGCTTCATCTTTTTCCAGCCACAAAAGGCAAACCATTGATAACTCTCTGTGGGGTTTCTTGATTTCAGATCTCTCTCCCCGTTCTTGCCTCCAAGTAATATCTGGCTCATCTGAGCAATCTCAAAACTTCTCATGTGTAAAAACAGACTATTTGGGATGAGCTGCTTTCTAAGCTGCATGCTAATAAGTGGTGTTCTTATCGTTATTATATTTGCTTTCAAATCAGCAAGTATTCTGATTAGGTTCTGTAGATGCAGATGATATTAACCAGTGGTGTGGGGAAGAGAAAAGCTATTCTTAGGCAGTCTCTCTCTCTTGATTAGTCCCTGATGCTTGTTTGATAGCCGATGACGTCAGTAGATAATCTTGAGATGCTGTCAGTGGTGCTTGGGGAAAGCTGCTGGAGGGAGACTGAAGATAACTGTGTGGTGGCACTGGTTGTTATCCAAGCATGCCTTACCACCAGCATCCTTTCAAAGCTCTTCCAAGGTATGGACTGAGTCAGACACTTCTTGAATGTTGTGCATGAGAAAGGGTGGAAGATGTGTTGGATCTTGGGCTCTGGTTCTAGGAATGGTTTTGGGTTTAGGAATGCTCTTTTCCTATTCTCTGTGCTGATGATTAATTGTTGTAGTTCCCATGCCTTCATGGGTAGTCTAGGGAAATGATATCCTTGCCATGTGAGGATTCTATAGAATGTTATGTATGGAAGATCAATGATTGAAGTAGGAGTAAGATGACTTCCCCAGTAGTGTCAGTAGTTGACATTTTAATGCATTTTGGTTCCTCTTTCCCACTTATTCAAGCTGAAGATCAAAGAGGGTTCTGAGGTAGCAAGTTGGCTGAACTTGAATTTGACTCTTAGTCTTCCAACAGTGTCTTTCTCCTATGTTCAGAACAGCAAGTGAAAGCTAATGAGCAAATCTGTGTGAAGACAGATGGTACCAGAGGCTGTAAGTGAGTAGCTCAGTTGGTAAAGTGTCTACCTAGATCACACAAAGTCCTCAATTCAATATCTGGCATTTAATAACATAGGTATGGTAGTGTATGCCTTCAGTCCCAGAACTCCAGAGGTGGAGGCAGGAAGATAAGGAAATCAAAACCATCTCTAGCTATATAGCAAATTTGAGAACACCCTGGGCTACATGAGAACCTGTCTCAAAACAACAGAAAAAAATAAGCAATACTCCCAAAATAATAAGAATAAAATAATAATATGATCTTTCAGAAGATAGATTTACTGCATTCAGCAGCTTGCAGCGAGCAAATGTTTATTGATTTCCCAGAAGCATACCAACTGGCCCAGACAGAGAAGCAAATGAGTGGATGAGACATCCGTCTCTGTTGTGAAGACTGTGGAATTAAGTGGAAAATGACACAAGAATATTTTGTCTACAACGAAAACATCTGGAATTGTTTTGTACATGTATCTGTATACAGTATTTTGTGTATGTATCTGCGTACATCATTTAAATGGTGAGTCATTCTACTAATAAGCAGCAAAAGAAGGGAAGAACCCAGTGTCACCTCAGACACAGTCTTTCAGAAATGCTAGTTTTTCCAAAATAGATTTGCCTATCACATGACTCAGCTATATCTCTTGTAGGCACAAACCTGAAGAACTCTAAGTTCCAGGGATGTGTGCATATCTGTCTCTACTTCTACACTAATCACAGTATTCAAAAATTAGAACCAGCCAAGAAGTCCTTCAACAGATGAATGAATAAAGAAAATGACCCACATATTTATAATCAATTTTTTTAGCCACAAATAATGAAATCATAGTTTTTGTAGAAAATGAAGGATGAAGTGAAAATCAATATATTAAGTGAAATAAGCCTTTCTCAGACAAAAATCAAATGTGGCAATCACCTTTTTTGTAAATTGTTTTTATTGAGCTATACATTTTTCTCCACTCCCCTTCCATCCTCTCCCCTCCCTTTCTACCCCCTCCCATGATCCCCATGCTCCAAATTTACTCAGAAGATCTTGGCTTTTTCTATTTTCCAGGTAAATTAGGTCTATCTATGTCTCTCTTAGGGTTCTTTTTGTTGTCTAGGTTCTCTGGGATTGTAAATTGTAGGCTGATTTTTCTTTGGTTTATGTCTAAAAACCACTTATGAGTAAGTGCATATGATATTTGGGTCTGGGTTACCTCACTCAATATGATGCTTTCTGGCTCCATCTATTTGCCCACAAATTTCAAGATGTCATCATTTCTTTTTTTCTTTTTTTTAAATTTATTTATTTATTAAAGATTTCTGTCTCTTCCCCGCCACTGCCTCCCACCTCCCTCCCCCTCCCCCAATCAAGTCCCCCTCCCTCCTCAGCCCGAAGAGCAAACAGGGTTCCCTGCCCTGTGGGAAGTCCAAGGAACCCCCACCTCCATCCAGGTCTAGTAAGGTGAGCATCCAAACTGCCTAGGCTCCTACAAAGCCAGTACGTGCAATAGAATCAGAGACCCATTGCCATTGTTCTTGAGTTCTCAGTAGTCCTCATTGTCCGCAAGGAACTCAGGACCGCAAGGGGTGCACCCACACACGGAGACAATGGGGATGTTCTATTGGGGAACTCACCAAGGCCAGCTGGCCCGGGTCTGAAAAAGCCTGGGATAATACCGGACTTGTCATTATTTATTTTTTGCTGTGTAGTACTCTGGTGTGGGAAGTCCTTCTGTATATGTGTTGCTTTTATTGGTTAATGAATAAAGAAGTTGCTTTCAGCCAATGGTTTAACAGATTATAGCCAGGCTGGACAAGATATATATAGAGACTAGGCAGAGTCACAGAGAAGCTATGTAGCCACCAGAGGAGAAAGATGCAAGCCACCATATGGAAACTTTGCTGGTAGGCCACAACCTCATGGTGATACACAGATTAATGGAGATGGGTTAGTTTCGGATATAATAGTTAGCCAGAAATATGCTAAAGCTACTAACCAAAGAATATTGCAAATAGTACAGTTTCATTATGATTATTTTGTGGTCTGGGCAGCCAGGAAAGAACAAACAGCCTCTGGCAACAATGTGGCGCACCAATGTGGTCCACTATATTCACATAAAACCTGCAAAGGCTTAAAAAGGAATTCTAGACACAATAGAACAGAGTTAAGCATGACTTTTTAGTAGCAGTATTTTCTCGGGTAGGCTCTGTTTGCTAGAAGCAAGCAGAGGCACTAGTCTTTTGAGAGAAGGTTTCCTGACTCAGCAGTAGCAGGAAAAACAGCATGGCTCCTTTATGAAGACTTTCTGGTTTGTGTTAGTTGCAGGAACAACAGAGATATAAGTACAGAGAGACATTTCATTGTATGGGCTGTTAAGCCAATCCAACATATATATTTTAAAGGTATCTTGGCTTCAACATTCAGGCCTAAGGATATGTTGCTTTGGAAAAGAGGTTCTGCTTTGTTTCCACAGAGGTAGAGAACCTATGCATTTCTTCACAGCTAATGTTTGATGGACGAAGACCCCCCTAAAAGGTCTCCATGAATCTCCCCCCCCCCAGAAAAAAATTACTTGGCTCAACAAAAAGCAGGAAGCAGTTTGGATAGAACTATGCCCAAACTCCCAAATACTGTTTATAAATATTTGTTTATATTTCAAGGGGGATATGCTATAGGAATGCATTGGTATGGATCTTGGTTAATTGATACACGGAAATTTTTTTTTCTTAATAAAAAAAAAATAAAGAAACTGCCTAGGCCCCTTGATAGGCCAACCCTTAGGTAGGCGGAGAAAACAGAACAGGATGCTGGGAGAAAGAAGCTGAGTCAGTGAGTCG
>NC_022014.1:10624003-10626449 GCF_000317375.1 Microtus ochrogaster | reverse complement strand
GTTTTCTAAATATATAGAGATATATTTCAGTTAAATAGGTATTCTTCAAATCTTTCAAAGACTTTCAGAATATGGCATTTAAAATGTTTTAAGAACTTAGGACTTTTCATGACAATAAGACACGTCTGTTCTTGGCAACACCAATTACTTCAAGAGGAAGATGGGCATCTAGGAGGCTCCTGATGAAGTTTGTTAGCCATTTCGACAAGAAACTGCTCTTGCCTGGACTGCTTGATGGTATGTTGTACAAACTGGACATGCAGGACCCACAGGTAAATGACTGCTGGAGTTGCCTAAATAAGGTGAGGCAGTCCCTTCAGAATTCCAGCTTCATGAAAGAGTCTGCCAAACATTCTACAGGACACAGAAGAAAGTGACTGACAAATCAACAATAGAGGTGAAAGAGTCTTTTAAATTTCCTGCTTCATGGAAAAGTCTGCCAGATACTATGGGCAAGTAGTTTGAAGATGGATGCCACTACACTACAGAAGAACTTTGGGTAACTGTCCAGACAGCAATATATCTCTGTCAATACTAGAGTCTTAGAAGTTGCTTACAATGCATTTTCTGTTAACTTAGGTAATATTACATCTTTTGGGGTCTTTGAACTAGTTAAAAAATAGATACTTAAAATTATAGTTTTCCTTAGTTATGGTAAAAGATAAAGTATATATAAATATTGTAACTGTATTCTTGATTGATACCTGTTTTGTTATATGTAAGTTTACTATGTTAAAGCTAAAACCTTCCCTTTTTACTTAAACAGAAAAGGAGAAATGATGTGGGAAGTCCTTCTGTATATGTGTTGCTTTTGTTTATTAATTGATAAAGAAGCTGCTTTTGGCCAATGGCTTAACAGAATATAGCCAGGCTGGAAGATATATATACAGAGAGAGAGAGAGAGAGAGAGAGAGAGAGAGAGAGAGAGAGAGAGAGTAGGCAGAGTCAGGGAGAAGCGATGTAACCATCAGAGGAGAAAGACACATGCCAGTGACTGGAACCTTGCCAGTAGGCCACATGGTAAATATAAAATAATAAGAACTGGTTAATTTAAGATGTAAGAGATTGCTAGGGATATGCTAGAGTCATTGGCCAAGCAGTGTTTAATTGAGACGGTTTTGTGTAATTATTTTGGGTCTGAGTAGCCAGGAATGAATGAGCAGCCTCCGCCAACATACCCTTATAAGGGAAATCCTTATAGTGACTTTTATGACATTGTGATTTAAGCTCTAACACAAACACTTGAGTATCATAATCATCAATATGACAGCTGAGATGTCCACTGCATGACTGAAGACTGAGTAGCACATACAGTGTCAATATAGCCTGGCTAAAGAAAAGATTCATGCCCATGTAGGAAAGATAGAGAGGTATGGGATCTCCTCCTTTTATCAACAATAGCATGTCATTGAGTTTACAATTTTACTTTTAGAATTTTCCACTTCATGCTTTTGAACAAAGGTTGGGTCATGGCTTATTGTAGAAAACTGTTGAAAGCAGAACTGTGGATTAGAAGGGAGTCTGCTGTATTGTCTAAATGAGCTGTCACCAAGCAGAGCCTGGAGCATAAGCTGTCACTGAGCATTTGTTTGGGGGAACAACCACCAAGTTCAGCCTGTGGCATTATGACAGTCATGGTGAGGACATCACTCATGTCCTCAGTTTACTCTCTGTAACATTTTCTCCTACATTGTGTCATCAGTAAGTTTTGGACAACTCACTCATGACACTTCTGTCCGAGCACCTGGCACCTGAAGGTAAAGTCAAGTTGTTCTTGCCTACAGTAGCACCACTGCAGTGCAGTGCTGAGCACACAGAGAGCCACCAGTGTAGAGCTCAGATGGAAAGAGGAACTCCTCCAGGGTCAATACACACAATGTGGTGCATAGACATGCACAAGAAACAAGCAAACACACACCCTGGAGTAGTACTGGCTCTGCTCTTCTTCATAGCTCCACATCCCTGAGCTCACTAATTTCCAGGGAAACAGGGTGCTATGCTCAACCTTCCCAGTAGCCTTAGCTTACATATGGATGGCAGCAATGTTGGCTTCCATGAATTCTGGGCATCTAAACTCAGGTCATCATGCACACACAGCAAGCATTTTACCCACTGAGCCATCTTCCCAGCGCTTATTTCTCCTGCTTTACACATGTGAACACTCATTCCTAGAGGAAGAAGACATTTCACAGAGACACAACCAGCAAATGACAGTGCCTGCCAGAAGTTCATCTATGTCCTTTTCAGGTTTTAGCCTCAACATAACCTCCACAGAGAAGTATTCTTTTACACTTCTGGAACCTATTTATAACAACTCTTGCCCCCACAAGCATATACCATCATCAGCTTAGTTTTCTCTACATCATGCTCTGATTGTGACATGTTTACATCATATTGTGTTCTTGAACTTCACCATGAACATTGTAACTGCGTAAACGAATGCAGA
>NC_022014.1:10566177-10618423 GCF_000317375.1 Microtus ochrogaster | reverse complement strand
GGAGCCTGTCCTAGAACTAGCTCTTGTAGACCAGGCTGGCCTCGAACTCACAGAGATCTGCCTGTCTCTGCCTCCCGAGTGCTGGGATTAAAGGCATGCACCACCACTGCCTGGCTAGCCTTGAATTTACAGAGATCCGCCTGCCTCTGCCTCCCAAGTGCTGGGATTAAAGGCGTGTGCTACTACCACCTGGCGGACCTCAAACTCACAGAAATTTGCCTGCCTTTGCTTCCCAAGTACTGGTATCAAAGGTGTGCGCCACCACCGCTGGGCCAAGTCACTTTGTATCAGACCAAATCTGCCACTGTGGCGGCTTTTGTTTTTCCATATAAAGTTGATTATTGTCCTCTCAAGATCTGTGAAGAATTTTGCTGGTGATATATATATATATTTGTTTTTTTGAGACAGGGTTTCTCTGTGTTTTTGGAGCCTGTCCTAGAACTAGCTCTTGTAGACCAGGCTGGCCTCGAACTCACAGATATCCGCCTGTCTCTGCCTCCCGAGTGCTGGGATTAAAGGCGTGCACCACCACTGCCTGGCTAGCCTCGAACTCACAGAGATCCTCCTGCCTCTGCTTCCCAAGTGCTGGTATCAAAGACGTGTGCCACCACTGCCCGGCCAAGTCACTTTGTATCAGACCAAATCTGAAGCTGTGGCGGCTTTTGTTGCAAAACTGCAGATACTTGAGCTTCTGCTAATTCAGGCAGTGGGGTTCCGCTGCAAACTTAGCCAAGGCAGGCAGAATGGGCCTGTGTGGCCGAGTGTGTCTCAGACTCGGCACTTGGGCCCGAGTCACGAACTAAAAAACAGCACTCAGGAGGGAGCTGTGTTAGCTAGCAGGTTACCCGCTTGAGTTGGGGGCAAAATAGCCTGACGTTGGATGCCAAAATGTAACGGCGTAAACAAATGCAGACAGAGTGTAAATGTATATATATACAGCTTTAATAGACTTACAGAACCACCGTTCCCACGGAGACCAGGAAAGCAGAAGCAGCGGCTGGGGGCATGCTCGCCAAATTTATATGCAAACATTAGCCCGAGGCGAACACGCCCCCTAAGGGGCGGGACTTATCCCTACAGAACATTATAAAAGAATGATCATCACTTATTGGTGTTAGATCCCCAGAATCCAAAATAGTACCTGTCACTTAACAGATGCATAACATATCTCTAGGATGTAAACTGAGTCAAGATCCCAGGCATTACATGATACCATTTGATTTCCATAGTCACCATTCAAGTCTTAGCAGAGGCAAATCTTGCAGAAAGAACTTAGGGAAACAGGCACTGCATGCTGCAGTGTGGGTCTGCTGAGAGCTTGCTAGTTTTCTCTGCTTAAAAACTAACTTGGATAACTATATGTTTTTCCTTGGGTTCACCTTCTTATTAAGCTTCTCTAGGATCACCAATTGTAAACTCCGTGACCCTTATTTATGGCTGGAAACCAATTATGAGTGAGTACATCCCATGTTCATCTTTTTGGGTCTGTGTTACCTCACTCAGGATAGTGTTTTCTATTTCCATCCATTTGCATGCAAAATTCGAGAAGTCATTGTTTTTTACCGCAGCGTAGTACTCTACTGTGTATATATTCCACACTTTCTTCATCCATTATTCCATTGAAGGATATCTAGGTTGTTTCTAGGATCTGGCTATTACAAATAATACTGCTATGAACAGTTGAACAAATGCTTTTGTCATATGATCGGGCATCTCTTGGGTATATTCCCAAGAGTGGTATTGCTGGGTCCAGAGGTAGGTTGATCCCGAATTTCCTGAGAAACCGAAACACTGATTTCCAAAGTGGTTGCACAAGATTGCTTTCCCACCAGCAATGGATGAGTGTACCCCTTCCTCCACAGCCTCTCCAGCAAAGGCTATCATTGAACCTTCATCTGGTGATGGATGGAGATAGACACAGAGACCCACACTGGAGCACTGGACTGAGTTCCCAAGGTCCCAATGAGGAGCGGAAGGAGGGAGAAGATGAGCAAGGAAGTCAGGACCACGAGGGGTGCACCCACCCACTGAGACAGTGGGGATGATCTATTGGGAGCTCACCAAGGCCAGCTGGACTATGACTGAAAAAGCATGGGATAAAACCGGACTCTCTGAACATGACGAACAATGAGGGATGATGAGAAGCCAAGGACAATGGCATGGAGTTTTGATCCTACTTCATGTTCTGGCTTTGTGGGAGCCTAGCCAGTTGGATGTTCACCTTCCTAGACATGGACAGAGGGGAGAGGACCTTGGACTTTCCACAGGACAGGGAACCCTGACTGCTCTTTGGACTAGAGAGGGAGTGGGAGAGGAATGGGGGGAGGGAGAGAAGGGTGGGAGGAGGGGGAGGGAAATGGGAGGCAGGGAGGAGGGGGAAACTTTTTTTTCCTTTTCTCAATAAAAAAAAAACTAACTTGGAATTGACAAATGAAAACATTCTTTATAATTATATTCTTTTTGCACAAGAATTTAAACTTGATGTTAAACTCCCAGGTAGAAAATCATGATGACAGTACCCTAGGTTTAATAAAAGTGTGATGATTTCCTAATTGAGTTCGATCACTTCCATTTTCAAAAGACCATGTCTCTGCCATATCACTGTACAGGAACAATTGCCCCAAAGACATTCTCAGCATCATTTCACATAGCCAACAAATTGCTGGAGGCAAGCTTACTGCCCAGGGGATGAAATGTGAAGATCATTCATCCTTCAGCAGCATGTTCCAGGGCCTGTGTGGTTACCACTCAGGTCAGACAGCTCTCTGGAAAACTTCAAGTGACTCCTGATCAAGTATATTCCAGCAGGTTCAGGTCTTTTCTTCTCTATAGCCCTGTGCTTGTGAGCCTACAGATGGAGATAGGTGGTTATAAAGCTGGTTGTGGTGGGGAGTTTTTTGTTTGTTTTGTTTTTGAGACAGGGTTTCTCTGTATTGCTTTGACTGTATCAGAACTCACTCTGTAGACCAGGCTGGCCTCGAACTCATAGAGATCCACCTGCCTCTGCCTCCCGAGTGCTGGGATTAAAGACCACCAGTGCCCAGCTGATTGTGGTGGTTTAAATATGAGATGTCCCCACAGGTTTATTTTGAAAGCCAGGACCCCCAAGTGGTAGCAGTCACTGGAGGTGAATCAGATGTCAAGTATGTACTTAGCTTCTCTCTCTCTCTCTCTCTCTCTCTCTCTCTCTCTCTCTCTCTCTCTCTCTCCCCCCTGTCTGTCTGTCTGTCTGTCTGTCTGTCTGTCTGTCTTTCTGTCTGTCTCTGTCTCTCTTTCTTCCTCACCCCTCTGGTTAGCCATGAAGTGAAAGGTTCTCTTCTGCCTACCCCCTCAGCACCATGATGCCCTAATGGTCTCACCTCAAGTCCCTGGAACCAAGCAGCCTTTGACTCTGCCCTCTAAAGCCATGAGCCAAGATCAACCTTTCCTGAACTGTCCTTCTCTGTGTCCAGGTTGCAGCTATGCAGAAGTGACTAACACAAAGGACATTTTCTGTGTCGAGTCCTGGTTGGGTCTCAGCTTTTGCTTTGCCTCTGTCTGGATGTGTGCTCTTAGAGAAACTGCTTGATCTAAGTTCTGAATGTCAGGGTTTTGAAAAAATACAAACAAAACAAAACAAACATTTCTTGGAGGGGCATCCTTGACAGTTGGATAACTTAGTCACCTCCTGTGCTAAAAGCCCGGGTTCTGCGATTGTAAGAATAATTGTGCGGACCACTGTTCATCTTTTTTAGTTCCCTTCCCAAAAGGTGCTACATAGTCTATTGAAAGTTATCTAGAAATACTATGTGTTTTTTAAAAAGAAATAAATTAGAATCACTTGTAAGCTGACCACCCACTGTCAGTCTGTTTAGGCGTTTCCTATCTGACATTTTTCTGTCACATAGACTAGGAGTAGAGACACAGACTTGAGTTTCTTTTGCGGTCTTAAATAATACATTGGAGAAGCATTTGGTGGGTAAGATGAGCCTGGGGATGTGTGTTGCTCAGAGAGAAGCCAAGGGAAAATGGTTCTTTGCATAAGAGAGTGAGAGAAATGTGCAGAACTCCTAAGTGGAGGAAACAGATGAGAAGAGCCGAAGTCACGGAGATCCTGAGAGGCTGAGGGCTAATGAAAAGCTGCTTGAGATGGATAGAAATCTGAGAGAAATGTTTGCCTCATTCTCATGGTACTCATTCACTTGGCTATTAAATCCACATAGCTTTCCACACATTGCAAATACTTTACATTAGTGTGCCTATGTGTGGGGGATGCATGTGCATGTGTGCATGCATGCATGTGCATGTATGTAAAACAGCATGTGGGGCACGTAGCTGTGCAGGTAGCCACTTCCTTATGTTCATTTCTGTATTCAATGGTATGTACATCACGGTTTATACTTAAGGAAGAAAAGGAATTTGATTGAAATTATTTGGGAAAGAGGGATGGGGCCATGATCAAGTGTCTGTGTTAGACATGATGGTTACTTTCATTGTGTGAAGACCATTGCAGCTTAAATCTAAAACATCTTTTACAGTCTTGCACTTTAAATGCCTGTACCCCAGCAACCGATACTGAATTGGGAGGCTGTGGAGACTTGAGAAACTAGGGCCCTGCCAAAGGAAGTAGGATGCTATGGGCTGGGCACTGCAAGTTAGATCTGACTTCATTGCCTTGCCCTCTGCATTTTAGCCCACTGACACAGGAATAGTCTCCCCCACAGGTTCCCACCACCACGAACTGAGCTGCTCCACCATGCCTTCCCCACCATGACAGACTGAAACTGTGACCTGGAAGAAGTCTCTACTCTCTCTAGTTGTTTCTACCAGGCCCTGTGGTCATTGCGACATTATAGCAACTACTACAGAAATATAGCTCAGACGTTCAGAAGCAGAATGCTGGCTTAGCTGAGAAATGTAGCTCAGACGTTCAGAAGCAGAATTCTGGCTTACTCAGAATTGCACTCACATTCGGGAGTGGAAAGATCTTGGAGCCTACCTGAACTAAGAGATGGAAGGGCCAGTTACCATAGAAGTGCAAGTCCTGAAGCTCAATGCGGGACGTAAGTTTGGGCAGGCAGAAACTACAGTATGGGGATCTGCCTTATTTCTCTAGGTTGAGTTCAAGTCCCTTTTTAGCCACAGGAAGCATTCATTATTCTCCTTCCTTTCTAAGGTGGAAGCCACTTTCTGATTCCCGTAGATTGCCCAGTGGCAGAAGACAGGAAGGGCTGCACGTCAAAATCACATCCAGCTCTCATCGCATCCACCTGCAGCCACCTACCTATGAACTAAGTGTGACCTAAATCTCCAATCTGTCGAGAATGGGACCCAAAGTGATGAGGATGTGGCTCAGATGGCAGCGTGTTTGCCTAGCATGCATAAGACCTTGGGTTTAACCATCACACATGGTGGCTGTGGGCTACATAGCTGAAATCTCAGCACTTGGGTTATAAAGGTTATAGAGGTAGAAGGATCAGGACTTCAAGATCATCCTCAGCTACTGTGTGTGTGTGTGTGTGTGTGTGTGTGTGTGTGTGTGTGTGTGTAACTGTATGTGTATTTGTATGGGCATTTGTGTGTATGTGTCTTATGGATCCTTCTATGATACTTCCTATATCCCAGCCATAGTCCGAAGTATTTTCCAGACATCAGGCCATTTAATTCTACAAATACTCCGAAGACACAGAAGTTGCCTGTATCCATTTCCCAGACTAAGAATGTACATCTTGGAGGAGCTAGCTTCCTAGTTAGCAGTACAGAGCTGGGACTTAAACCAGGCAGGCTGGCTTCTGAAATGATGTCTGCCATGCTGGCTCTTTTCTTAAGTGAGAAAGGCAGTCTTGAAACTGGAGTTGTAATACGATCCAATGTTTATTTCTGAAGCACATGTATCATTTGTGTGTATATAAATGGAAACGAAGTAAAAACAACAGGTCTGGATAGCTGTGTGGCGACATTTTCACAGTAGCAATTCTGAGCAGAGGGGCTGTGTCAGCTTTTACTTTCTCCTTTCTACATCTTAAAATTGCTGGTTTATTTTTCACATAAGAGTGTGTTAGTTTCATAAACAGAGAAAAAGTAAACAAGGCAGCTTTCCCTTTAGAGAAAGAATAAGCAAATCTGCTGCAAGCCCTAAGTCTCGTCTAGAAATGGTCTCTAAGACCAAGGGATATCACACACACACACACACACACATTCACACACACACATTCACACACACACATTCACACACACACAAACACACACACACACTCACACACACATGCACATTCACACACACAAGCACACACTTGCACACACAGAGAGACATGGAGACACAGACAGACACAGAGACAGAGAAACAGAGAGGGGGAGGTGCAAGGAAAAGAGGAAAGGACACACGCGTCTGCTGGTGTGTTCTGGGTTGTTGCTCTCTAAGGTCTTGAGAGACATACTCTCTGAGCTTCACCAAGTCTCAGGTAGGCTCCACAGATAAATGGCTAGGCTTACTCTGTGGCTAATTTAGATGGAGCTTTAATTTGCCATGTCTGGCCTTCCTGGCAGATAAAATTAATTACCATCCGTCTTGGTGGTCTCAGGCTGCCATGGCAAAATATCATAGACTGGGCAGATCCTGAAGAGCGGGGAGCTGTTTTCTCACAGCCCAAGGCTCACAAGTCGACAATGAAGCTGGCAGGACTGGGAGTCTGGATGGACCTTCTCCTGTGTCGTGTCTCATCCCCTTCTTCCATAGGTGTGTCTGCAGGACGGGTGAGTGTTCCTGTGTCCCTTTTAAGGACACTAATTACTTTGGGATCAGGATCAAACACTTAGAACTTCATTTATTCTTAGTTACCTCCTGTCTTAGTTACGGTCTCTAATACGTGACAAAACAGCATGACCAAAAGCAACCTGGAGAAGAAAGGGTTTCTTTAGCTTAGTGCGCCACAGCAGTCTAGCATCTAGGAGAGTCAGGGCAGGAACCTAATGGCAGGAGCTAACATAGAGGCCAAGGAAGAGTGTTGGTGTCTGGCTTTCTCCCCATAACTTCTTCAGTCCATTTTCTCATAGCACCCAGGACCACTAGAACAAGGGTAGAATCACCTATATCAATCACTAAAGACTTGCCTACAGCTGAATCTTTTGGAGGCATTTTCTCAGCTGACGTTCCCTCCCTCTAGTGACTCTAAGCTTGTATCAGGTATACATAAAAATCCAGCACATTTTCTAAAGCCTCAATAGAAACACAACCTCCCTGGGGGTCAGAAAATCAGTGTGTGAGGTTTTTTTAAATTCTTTTTTAATTTTTAAGTAATTTTATTACAACATTCATTCCTTCCCTTTGCTTTAACTTGTGTGTGTATGTATGTGATGTGTATGTAGGCATATATGCACATGTGTTGTATGTATGGAGGCCAGAGGTCAATATCCAATATCTTTTTCAATTATGCTCTACCTTGCTTTTGAAATAGAGTATCTCATTGATTTGGAGCTGGATTCAGCCAGACTGGCTGGCCAGACAGTTCCAGGGATCCTCCTGCCTCTTCTTTCCCGGTTCTAGGATTATAGGCAAGTGCTAACCTGCGTGGCTCTGTACCTGGTTCTGGGGATTCAAACTTTTGGTCTTGTGACTTCACAGGAAGTGCTTTTCTGAGTGGGCCTCCTCCCCAGCCAGCATGGGCTTTGAAGAAATGTGGTACAATCCGTCACCATGGTGCCGGTCATGAGGAGCATGGCATCCATCCCTCGCCTCTGATCACTTCAGCTAGAAGCTCACATCCGAGTCTCTGAAACTAAAGCCCTCGAGCTGCCTCATAAGCCTTTAAGTGTGTTTAGATGGAATAGTTTTATAAAATGGTTTTTGACATTTTCTTCTAAGATAGAGGAAACAAATACAGTGAAATTTGTTTGCTGATTTAGTCGTGTTTCATCCAGTGTGACAGGATGAGGCTGAAATACGAAAGGTTTGGGGATAGACAAAGTTCAGTCCAGGTCGCTCCCTCATTCAGCATGTGACTAGGTATGTATTTAACATAGTGAGGCCATAAGCTCTGCTTGAGTGCTTCTGAGTCTGGTTCAGAGGTACGGGGAGACAAATGGTCACCTGAGCGCCCAACACCAAAGGTCAATATCTAAACTAGATGTCTTAACAAACCATATCACATGAATCATCGAAAGCTTGAAACCCGCAGACAACTGGGTGAGTCTGAACGCAAAAGACTTAAGCAGCAGGGAACGTGTATGCTTGATACCAGGGCTGACAGGATCAATGGTCACCGGAACTTCTGACTAAGCAGGTATCCGAGAAGCTGCCTCTTCCTTGCTCTTGCGTGAGGGTTAGAGGGGTATTTTGGAAAGGGAAGGAGACTACAAAAGAAGCAGCTATGAGCTGTCCATGAACACAATGTTGGCCATTTGTCTCATTGGTCTTTGTGTTTTTCTGTAGGAACAATGATGCCAACAGCTGCACTTAGCAAGTGTAAGCCTTCCAGGTCGGGTGACATCCTGACTAGCTGGTGGGATCTGCCTACCTGACTCAAAAGCATCCTGAATCAGTTTTCTTCATCAGTTAATGTGAACAAGAAGGCAAGTCTCAATGAAAGTGACAGAAGGAATAAATGGGGCACAAAAGTCACAATGGCCTGTGTAAGGACACCAGGTGGCATTCATGGAGAGAGCTACATTAGTGCCAATCAGCCCAATATTGCAGTATCTGACTAGCAGTTAAAATCAGACCACTAGAAAAGTCTCAAGCTTGTTGGGGAGTGGGGATCTGGGTCAAATTCGCTAGTACAAGAACAAGGTGATTGATTTAAGATTCCCGTCCTTTCAGCTGTTCGGAGGCTTGACTTTGCACTATGTGTGTGACTTGAGCCAAATCCAATGCTTCACTAAAGCTTTGGCCCTGTTTGTAAGTGGTAGCATTAATCACCTTAAAGCAGTATTGTGGGATTAAATCCAGCTACTCACGTACCAGCCTGCAGTTTCATATGCATTTATCATTTATTATGTGCTGCTTTTTGTTTTAATATTCCAGAATTAAACCTCATGGCATCACTGTAAATGGAAAAACAGCACCAGCATTTACAGTAGCAGATGTCATGTGTGGAAGACGTGCCTTATGAAAAGCAAGCCGAAAGTGAGGTGATGCTATTTCAGCATTGGATTATGGGATGTCACCTGCTGCTGGCTCTAAATTTGAGGTATGCTCTTTTTGTGTAAAACAAAAAAAAAGACAGTTTTTAGAGAGGTGTGCACATGGCAGAGTGGTAAACAAGCAACCATGGTGGCTTTCTCCCAGCTTCGAAGGCACCCGCAGGAGATGAGGACAGCTGGCACACAAGGGACCCTGGAAGTCTTAGGCCCTCAGGATGATGGGGACAAGGGCATGCAAGGGTCACTGGAAGTCCTATACCCTCAGGATATTGAGGACAGAAGGCATGCAAGAGTCACTGGAAGTCCTAGACCCTCAGGATGATGAGGACGCGGGCATGCAAGGGTCCCTGGAAGTCTTACTCCCTCAGGGTGATGAAAAGCTGCTAAACCCTGCTAGAGTGGCCTGAAGGTAGAATAGAAAACGTTTGTGGGTGTGGTTTATTCAGGGCTGTGGTGACAGTTTTTCTTCCTAGCACTTGTCCGAGAGCTGGTCACCGATTCTATTTGCTACTGATGACAGGGATACCATGTGGGACTGTAAGGTGTCTTCAGGATAGGACCATTTTGGGTAGGGAAGAACCAATTAAAATGAGTTATAGGTGAATTATCTGCCCCGTGATCATGCTGGCCTTTCCCAATACACTTCACCCCTGTGGTCTAGTCACCTAGAGAGGACATGGCATCCATGTTATCAAAAACTGCCTATGCTGAGGATGCTGGATAACAACTAAAGTCTGTAAGTGATCTATAAAGATAATTTTTAGTCAAAGTTCCAAACAAAATCTCAGCGTATAGTTTGATCTTCACGGTGACTAAAATTAAAGGCTGGGAACTTTGAACAATGTTTTAGAAGAATGATGATAGGCAAAGAAAGAGATATTGAGGCTAAGATGGTATGCATTCTAGAAAAGGGGAAAATAGAAAAAGAAAGAAGGAATATTTGTAAGTGGATGCTTAAAACTGAACAGTAGATGGAGTCACGTAGGTATATGTTCATGGATAGATGGGTACAGAGACACATGTGGGAATCTGTGAGGGCATGGATGCCTGAATAGATGTATGAATGGCTATGCGTGTTCAAGATAGGTGAATGATATATGGATGGATGGCTAAAGAGGGGTGTGTGTGTGTGTGTATGTGTGTGTGTATAAAGAATATGCAAATCCTTGCATGGAGGGGTCTGAGATTTCTGTATATATGCCTGGATTTCTGGATGCAAGATTATGTACATGGATGTATAGATGGGTAAAAATCATGAACATGAGGATGGTTATATGGGTGGTGGTGAGTGGGTAAGTGAATTTATGATGAAGCCTGCATGATTTCTGCTATCACCAGCCAGCTACCCTGGGGAGAAAGAGCAATGGATAGTCTACAGAAGAAAAGGGTCAGTTTAAAAAAATAGTTTTTCATCTTTTGCACAATCTAGGGAACTATCTTAAAGATGAAACCGCTGATGCTCTTTTAAGGTATGGATGATGGGGCCCTGGAAAATGTCAAGAAAACATCCCCGAGGTATGCATAAGCCATGCAAAGAACACACAAGCACAGACAAAAGCAATTTTAAAAACAAGGCCATAAATTTTAAAGAGAGCAAGGTAGGAGCATGGAAGGTTTGGGGGGAAGAAAAGGAAGCCGAAACGTTATAATTATATTATAATCTCAAAAACTAAAAATACATTCAAAATAAAAATAGTTTTCCCTTCGTTATCCCATATTTTATTTGGGACATCAAATATGAAAGCTGAGGTTGAGATCTTCAAGAGTCTTATCCTGTCAATCAACCAGCATAGTCAATATTTTGAGCTGGCACGCACCAAATCCCAGATGCTTATTTTCTTAACAATGCCCTGACTCACATGAGCCACAAGAATGAAAGTCCTTGTCCCTCCCAGTCTCAATGAGCCAGTGTCTTAAAAAATAGATATATATTTAGGGCTTTCAAAGAGATAATGAGCAATTTCTAATAATTATTTGAAGCTATTAGAGTTGGTCCCAGTACAATTAATGCTACTGTTGAATCTTGATAATACCAGAAAGATAATTTAAGCCTGGTGCAAGGATGGCTGCCAAGATGTGTTCAACAATAGAACTGAATTTTCAAACATACAGATGTAATTTTTTTCGAACAGTCCAAATTGAAGAGAATGGAGTTTCAGTGCAATAATAACGTCATATAAATTTCCTAGAACATTCAAAGTTGAGAGGCAGATGTTCCCAGGAAGGGAACAAATTGGTGAGGGCTCTGGCCTGGATCCCTATGTGCTGGATACAATGTCAGTATGGAGTACCAGCTTGCAGCAGAATTAATGAGGGTTCCTGGAGTCAGGACTTCTGTATTCAGTTCCGGTGGAGACTTATCAAGTTGCCATAAATACAATGACCTACGATATCACATGTTTATTTCCTATCAGTTCTAGGGACCAGAAGTCTAGAGCTAAGGCCACCGAGGCCAGATCCTTCCGGGGAAAACCTAGGAGATACAAATCCACTCTTGCCTCCTCGCCTCTGGGGGCCACTATTCCCAGCATTCTCCATCTTTGCTCCATCCCCGCCTCTCTTCTTGTTTTTCCTCTTCTCTCCCTTCTCTCCTCTCTTCTTTTATTCTCTTTTCTCTTCTACTTCTGACTTGATTGAGGCTTACCCTGGGGCAGGATCTGCTCATCTTAACATCCTTAAGTCTATCTCAAAAGACCTTTTCCCAGATAAGTTCCCCTTAGTTTATAGATTTGGACTCTTATAGATTAGTAAGCTATCTCTCAGTCCACCACAAGTCCTAAGACAAATGAGCCCTGTATCTGCTTTTGCCCCTGTGAGGGTCTCCATCACACACTCCTTCCCTTATTTATGTTCTGCAAATTCATAAAGCTATCTTAACCAAGCACCTGCTCTGTCCTTACCAGACTCTTCATCTTTGTAACAAACTCTCAAGAGAAATAGTTTAAAGGAGACAAGATGTACTTTGGCTCATGGTTTTGGAAGTTTCTCCCACAGTGGCTGTGAGTCAGAATGTTATGGCAGAAGAGAGTAGAAAACCAGAGATTCTCACCTCTTGGCAGCTATGAAACAGAGAGAGAGAGAGAACGAGGGTAGGGGCGGGGAATGATTGCCTTCAGAGATACCACCCCTGAGACCTGCTTCCTCAAAGCAGGTTCTTCCTCAGTCCAGCCTGCTGGCCAAGTCAGCACCCCATGGTCAGTCACCTTCCAAAAGCAGTCCAGTCAGGGGCCAAGCTGTCCCCTTGAGAGACGTTTCCCATCTAAACCCCAAGCCAACAGGAATGCTACGCTGCCCTCCTGCCACTCGCGTGTTTGTTTCACCTTCCTACCCCAGTTACTCTAGAAAATGTCACGCCATTTTCAATCCCTCTCCACTATGGGATTCCATTTTTACCTTGTTTGCTGCATCATCTGAAATTATTGCAGGTTTGTGTTTATGCATTTCTTTCCTTTCACTAAATGATGAAGTCTTCCCCTGAGCATTATAGACAAAGTGAGATGACAGTGACCCGAGCAATTTCTGCCCTATTGTAGATGCTCAGTGAAGTGCTGTTAAGTCAATGATTGACTGACTGTGTAATTCAACCCCCAAGCATCACAGAGTCAAGCTCATGATGTGAGGAATTGTCTGACTTTCAAAATTGAGGGGATGTTTTCAGAATCGAGGCTACCAGATTTACAACAAGGAGTATTCGCTTGCTTACACAGAGATAACATGTCTATAAAAGGCTTATTCTCCAAGGCAAGCATGTATACATTGCTGATGGGAATGTAAATTAATACAGTCATTATTACAAATGGCTTAAAAGCTGTAAGCAGTACTGCCAATCAGTCCAGCAGTGGTGCTGCTGGATGCATACACCTGAAGGAAATGAACAGAGCCATCTTCAGGCGTAGGGAAATGGCTCAGTTGGTGAAGTGCTTGTCATGCAATGAGGACCTGGGAGCAGCAGTGCATGCATGCAATCTCATCTCAGCACTTACGAAGGTAAAGATAGGTGGGTCTCTTGGTCTTGCTGGCCAGCCATCCTAGCCATTAGTGACCTTTATCTCTGTAAATAAGCTGTATGGCTTAGAGGAATGACACCCAACTTTGCACTCTGGGCGATACCTACATACACACATGCATGTACATACATTTACATATATGTACCCACACATGTGAACATATACACAAACTCAGAGAGAGAGATTCGTCCCCACAGTTATTTCTGGTCTATTCACAATATCTGAGATAAGAAAACAATCCAAGTGTCCAGTAATGGATGAATGGATAAAACATGTATATAATGGAGTGTAAATTCTGCCATAAAAAGCATAAATTCTTATTATTTCTGCAATGTGGATGAACCTGGAGAGCACTCTATTGAGTAAAATAAGCTTGTCAAAGAAAAACACCTCATTTTTCTCACTCACCTTCTGAAACCTTAAATAGTTGTTGACACCACAGAAGCAGATTAGTGGGGCCAGCAATGGGGGAGGATGAAGGGACAGAGTTAGGTCAGATGAGGGTACTAGGAAAAACTTGAAGGAGAGGAATCATCTCTAGTATTTGGTAACACAGGAGGTTATACATAGTTAATATCAAAACAGTGGAAGGAGAGAATTTGAGTTTCTCCAAAACAAAGAAATGGTAAATGTTTGAGGTGACAAAAATGCTAATTACCTTGATTTTATCATCCAAATTACACACATGGACCAAAATATCACACAAATTCCACAAGTGAATAACTACCTATTTAAGTAGAAAATGTAATGAAAGAAAAATGAGTCTATTTTCAGAGTCTTTGTCCAAAGATAGCATCCCCAATGATCAATTCCGATTTCTTCAAGCTATTTGAGTTTTGACGGACACATCAGTAATTCTAGGAGGGAAAAGAGAATGTGTAGAGGGGTGGATTGCTGTGAAGCCCAAGTGAGTTAGTACATAGAAAATGCTTCTGTAGTCCCTTGCCAGGTTGAGTATCTATTAACTATTAAGACCCTTCTCTTGCTTTCTAGTGAAATCCTAGCTCTTCTCCTCATCTTTTGGAGGAGATGTGTGATTCTCTTATATCTTGTGGAGTTTCTGTTGAGTTCTAGAAAGCAGTGTTGGGTTACAATGATTTGTGTCCACACCCATGCAGTACCACAAGAAGCTGCTGAGCAGTCAAGGTTGAGTATATGCTGTAGACATAAATTTCTGTCCTGTCTGGAATTGCAACTGTTCAATCCCAAAGAAGCACACAGAAGCTTATATTAATTATGAATGGGTTGACCTTTTAGCTCAGACTTATTATTAACTAGCTCTTACAACTTAAATTAACCCATAATTCTTATCTTTGTTTAGCCACGTGGCTTGGCACCTTTTCTCAGTGCCATATGTTCATCTTGCCTCCTCTGCATCTGGGTGGCAACTGCAGACTGAGACTTTCCTCTTCTCAGACTTCTCCTAGTCTGGTCTCCCTGCCTATACTTCCTACCTGGCTACTGGCAGTGTTTTATTAAACCAATACAAGTGACAAATCTTTACAGTGTACAAGAGCATTTTCCCACAACATATGCTCACATAAACCAGTTACTATAAATCTATTCTTTGGATAAGTAACCAATCCAGTAGTCTAAGGACCATAAGACAACTCTGCACATAAAGATGTTTGTTCCCAGACCGAGGACTTGAATTCTATGCCCAATACAAGCATCCAGGGAGTACAGGCACTGAGTAGTACTGTCCTTCTGGAGCATGGGTCAAGCCTTTTTTTGTATAACTGCAGAGACTAGACTCTATCTGTAACTATTCTGTGTAGCTGGAAGTCTTGGAGTCTGGTCAGTATTCCATCAGCTAAGGACATGGGGTCCTCTAAACAACAGAATTAGGGCATGTGTGTGTGTGCCAGCCATGAAACTCCTTGTGAAGATGTAGAACAAAGACAGGAGAAAGCAAGGTGCTGTGGTACTTAGTGTCACCAACTGGACACACTCTGGAATTGTTATGCCTAAGTCTTAAGACCCCCAATGAGAGATCATCATGGAGTCAACTTTCCAATGCAATCACACAAGCTTGCTAGCAGGGGCTTCATCCTATGCACCAATAGGGCAGGTGAGGGAGGAAGGCTCCTAGCTCACAGCGCAAGGGATCCTTAAAGGGAAAAACTGCAAGCAGGAAGTTACATGCCTTAGCTCTCAATCAAGAGGGGATTTTTGTAGCTTTCCACAGAAAGGTTTTGTATTGTAAAAGCTTGTTTGTCTAGCTTCTGATTGGCTGTCCTCAGGTCTCTGGGCAGCCAGGCAGTTTTGGGGCCATTTAAGGCCTTTCTTGGAATTTCTAGGTTCACGAGGTGGGGTGCCTGCTAGGTTGGATTGTCACAAAATGGGGCCTGGGTTTAAAATATCTTTAGTCTTGTCTCTTCAGAATCACCTGGGAGAGTGGCTTCTGAGCATGCCTGGGGGAAGGATGGCTGATTATGTTAAGTGAGACAGGAAGATCCACCCACTGTGGGCAGCACCATTCCTCAGCTGGGATCCTTTTGTGAGCAGCATGGGAGTATGCCTGTCATGTGACTGGATCACTCAAGCTCCCCTTGCCTTGGCATCTCGGCTATGATGAACTGAACTGTCAACTGTGAGCTAAAACTAACCCTTTCTCCCATAAATTGCTTTTGACAGAATATTTTATCACAGCAGTGGGGATAAAAACCAAGATGGAGGGAGCAGCCAGGGCAAAGCCTCAGAAGCTGGCATAGCGGAGGAGACGAAGGGATGGAGAGTGGACAACTCTGGCTTCCAGGAGGTTCCGATCATGGATCCCCTGTATCTTGGGAGCAGGTGCACATTTGTGTTGCTCCCGAAGCTGTCCTCTGGCATCCACATCTGCACCAGGGCACACATACGCTTCCACCATTCAAGGGAGAAAACGAAGTGTATGGTTTCTAAGCTAGCTCACATTTGGACAGTTGGTTTTTTTTGTTTTTTTTGCTTTTTAGTTTTTTTTATTTTGATCAGCGAACACACCTGCATATCTGAGGATAAGACTCCAAGGCCAGTCCTGAGTCTGAACGCCAGTCCTGTCCTCTGTTCCTTGTATTCTCCTTCTGACTGCTCCCCAGCTGCAGCTTATCCATGCCCCCCCCATCTTCATTCTCTTTATCCCTTGTAGTCTCTCACTTGGGAAGTTAGAACCCATCAATCAGCAGTCAGTGTTCCTAGGGCATCTTCGATTTTTTCCTTGAAAAAGCTTTCTGAGGTGTTAAAGGAAATGAGCCATTAAAGAGAATTAGGACCCTGGGAGGTGAAGTGTGTGCTAATGTTCTAGTTAGATACTAAAATCAGGTCTAACGGGAAGGAGGTGTCCTGCCCAGGGCCACCAGCTGCCAAATTGCCCACATTTTATTTGTTTGTTTGTTCATTTATTTATTTATTTTGAATGCTTTGGTAGACATTTAAGAAGGAAGGAAGGCTCTTCTTTGTTTGCTTGTTTATTTTTATTAAAACAGAGCCTTGCTGTGCCAGCCTCTTGTGGCTGTGATTACAGGCGTGCCCCACATCCCTTCTTGGAGGAACTCTTCTGCTCTCTGCCCCAAACCCTGCTCTGACTTTAAAGTCTTAAATATTTCTAGGCTCTAGGCATTAAGACAGCAAACAAAGGCTTCCTGAATAGATGCTCTGCCTTTTCATCTACTGTACAACTGTTCCTCAGGGGTGTGCTTGTGTTTGTCCTCCTAGAGCATGAGCCACACCAACTACAGGTGTCAGCCTGGACCCCCAAGACCCTGCTAAGCAATAGAACTCTCACCTGTTGGTAAATCGGAAATAAAAACAGCCTTCATCTCCTGTCTGGAAGTGACCCTGTGAGGCAGACACTTTCTCAGGGTTGTTGGCTGAGATGTGGGGGATCTACACCAGCTCAGTCACGTAGTCATCAAGGTCCAGAGACCCCCTCACTGCTCATAGATTTCATTCATTGGGCTACAGCAAAGGTGAACAAGTCATGGATAGTACGAATGTGTATTTACTATATCTCGTACTATTCTAAGCACTTAATAACCATGACCTTTGGATGGAAACAGTCACTCCAAGAGGGAAGAAGGTGACCCTGAGGATCATGAAGCTTACAAGGGATTGACAAGACCCCCCAGGCTCCTAAGAAGCCCATCCCCATGGCAACATGTTATGTAAGCAATGAATAGTCACTGGGGTTGATGAAGAGGCTCTTCATGGAGTTGCCCACAAGCTGCACAGGGAGCTTCAGGGACACAGCTTTCATGATCACCATCCATGCTAGCATGCACTCTTTAGTGATGCATGTCTGAGTTATTCATGCTCCTTCAAGTCCCCCACTTAGTCCACTGTGTCTCTGTGCTGGACTTGGATGGAACCACTTCTTTGGTCTGTTGCTGCCCCTCCATCTGGGTGAAATTATGAGTCAACTGTTGACTATTCCATTGCTTTACAGCATTTAAAGTAAGTCTATAAGGTCTATGAACATCTGTTTAGAATTTGAGGAAACTAAAGTTCAAAGAAGCTGAGTGGTCCTCCTAAGGTCCTTAGGTTAGTGGCACACATTCTGTTTCCAACTCCAGACAGTCTGACTCTGGGGTTTGAGTTATGGACAGTCTTGAAGCTGTCCCACCAAATAGACGCCATCTTCTGTGTCACCATGACTCATGTTGTGTAGTGAGAAACGGATTAATGTTTGCCACACACTTGTGGGTGTCAGACACTGCAAGGGTGGTAGATATTCTTACTGAGCTGAACCTTAGACAATCTTTCGTTTGATCTACAGGAAACCTGAGGGTCAGAGCTTAATTAAGTTTCTAGGATTGAGGGCCTGCAATCTAAACCTGAGCCTTGAGGACCTCAAAAATTACTAACTGGGATTTCTTCTAAATGGAACTGTTCTCATCATTTGAAACTCTCTGAGAATACTTTCCTTAGATAACTCTGTGTCACATGCATGAAGAGCAGAATTAAGATTGAAGGTTGACATCCATGCTAAGCACTGGGAAAGGGGTCAGGGGCATCACGCTGAAAAAAAAAATAACAGCCATCAACCTGCCCCATGGAGTCAAGCACAGAAGACCATTGTCAGACATGGGGTGGATAATATCATTTTCAGGTTGCCGGGATGCTATTGAGAAAAATGAGAGGGAGGGGCCAACAAAAGCCTCCTGCAGGGTTGATGGTGAAATGGGATTTCTGGATGCCTCATTGAGGTGCATCATCAGAACCATGGCTTTAGGTCAAAAGCTGTGTGGTGAGTTCCTGTGTAGCTATGTGGCTAGGGGCACAGTGAAGGGTATTTCCTTCCAGTGAAGGGTACAGCCATTCTAGAGAAGTCTTAGAACACAGTCCATCCCCTGGGCTTCTTTTCTTCCCGATGAGAAGTAGCTGGCAGCATCTCCTTTGCTTTGAAACAGGCTTTGCTAGGGAAGCAATTTTGTCTGTATGGAAGCCTGTGGGTGAAGAGGCAGCAAAGACTCCAGAGAGAATACTGAGCTGTGAATTTAAGGTCTTCAAGACAGGACCTAATTTGAAAGGCATACAGATTAAATCAGTGCTAGAGCTTGTCTGACAGGGCAGGGTTAGAGTTAGGTGCCCGTGTTGCCCTCCTGTCCCTTTATAATCTTCTCTGCCAGAAGAATCACATGGAAGATCTGCTCTGGAAAAGAAAACAAAGGCAGAAACCCTTTAAGTGTTGGTGCAAAGCTCTTAGTATCCTTCTGTCTCAGGACTCAGATCTCCTGGGTTCCCAACATCTTTCCACTTGGCTACGAAGAATTGTGGGTGGAAATTTTCTTGGATTCCTAAGACAACTGTGTTGCCCCATCTGCCCTCCTACTTCACCTAAGTCAGATGATGTGACCTTGTGACACTGTCTGTCGGCACTGCGATAATAAAACATGAAAAAGAAAATTATAGATTATGAGGTCTTTCTGAGAAGAGGGGGTGAATGGTGCCTATCAGGCAATAACCTTGCTTGAAAAGGTATCATGGTTACTAACCATTTTCTGTGAAGTCCAAGCCCTCTCATCACCATGACAACCCAGTAACAAAGAAGATCAGATACAGGCACTTTTTGAATGTTCTAAAAGTTTGAAACAAGGCTGTTGTTTTCAGCACTCTGGTTTGAAGATGGCTTGTTAACCTGCATTATTTTGTATCTATGGTCCTGAGCACCTATCCTGAAAACTGCCAAACAAAGCAAAACCAGCATTTCTGCATTTAATCAATTAGTTCTCAGGAATGTAAGTGCTAAAAATAATGAAAATAAATTTAATTGTGCTCATATATGGCCATTCACTGCCATTATCCTTGAAGTAATAGCACTCTCTATCTGATGGGAGGACATTGTAGGAGGAAGCAGTGTTCAGATTCCTCCACTCCAATCCTGCTTAGCTAATATTGAGCCTTCCTATGATTAATGTGATGCCGAAGTAACCTGGCTTATTAATATTCTTCAGCATGTGGCACCTCTGGGAACTGCACCAAGTTCAATGATACCATGAAGCTTTGAAATACTTGGGCATGAGTGGGCTCCTTTCAGGAATAATGAGCTTTCTGAGCCCAGCCTGCTGGCCTGCTTTCTGTATCCTCCACAAGCTGCCCATCGCCCACCTGTTCCCCAGACGTCTCCTCATCTTCTTTTAGCTTTGAGCAAAACACAAGCTCATTTGCCTTCCCTGCAGACCTCAGAGGCTTCTGCCTGCTTCGATGATTGCTGGCAACGTTGTGTTTAGATCCTCTGTTGTATTCTGACATCCATGTCGCTGGCACAATCTCCATTCCTCGAATTTGGACAGGCAAAGTGTCTGCAAAAATAAGCGCTAGTGTCCCAACAATGCTGCGTATATGTACAGTAATGGGAGGCAATTCATTTTGTTCCAAACTTGCCCAAGAGAAGGGAAGGCTACAAGTGGTCCAAGAAACATTTTAATGCACCTGCTGAATCTGACTTGCGACTCTTAGATATTTGGTCAGGAAGCACTGAGATACAGTGCAACAAACTGGGGTTCATAGTATATGGAACTATACCACAGCTGCAGCTGTAGTTGGCCAGCAGCTCAGTGAGGAAGCCATTAACGTGACGTACATCACACAGCTCTTGAGGGTTGGGGTGGAGCTCAGACAGTAGAGTACTTGCCTACCATGTATGAAGCATTGAGCCCAAGCCTTAGTAATATACATACTGCCTATAGTGGACATGGCTATGATCTTAGCACTCAGGAGCAGGAAATCCAATACTAGCCTGAGCTACATAAAAAAAAAAAATTACATGAAAAAGTAAATAAGCAAACAGCCAAAGGAATTCAACATCTTATTCTTTGTTCTCAGAGGCAAAGTATAGCTCCACTTATCCTGGCTGACATCATCTCCTGACTGGAGGAGCCAAGGACAGATACCCAGCATAGGACTCACAATGCACACTGTGCCCAGTAGGCTTTTCAGGAAAAGTCCATGGCTGACCAGGCCATAGTTGGTCTAGGTCCAGCAGACTGAAGCACGCATGCTTGGCTTTAGGGAAGTGTATGAAGATGGTGTGCTAGAATTGCCTTACTGCTTTTGTTTACTAGAAAATGGCCCCCATAAAGAGTGGCTTTGTTGGAGTAGATGTGGGACACAGTTCACTTCCTGTTGCCTGTGGGAAAAGATACAGAACTTTCAGCTTTTTACCATGTCTGTCCGCCTGCAGGCTGCCATGTCCCACCATGACAATAATGGACGAAACCTCTGAAACTGTAAGCCAGCACCAATTGAGTGACTTTCTTTACAAGAGTTGCCATGGTCATGATGTCTCTTCACAGCAATAAAAACCCTAAGACAGAAGTTGGTACCAGGGACTAGGTTGTTGCTATGATAGGCCTGACCATGCTTTTGTTTGGAGGAATTTGGACTTGGGAACTTTGGGTTAGGAAGGCAATGGAATGTTTTAAGCCCTGCTTAATGGACCATTGCAGTAGAAATATAGAAGACAGTGGAGCTGAGGGTGATTTGAACTGTGGGAGCCTGGCTCAAGAGGTTACTGAGGAGAAGAATATTTGTATGCTGCCTAAAGATATTTCTTGTGATATTTTGGTGAAGAATGTGCCTACTTTTTTGTCCTTATCTGAAAACTTTGCCTGAGGCTAAACTGAAGAGTTTTTAATTAATTCTATTGGCAAAGGAAATCTCAAAACAACCTAGTATAGATGTGGTTATAGGTGCTAACTCTCATGAAGAATTATAATGAAAAGAAGCAAGTTGAGCGAGAAAAAATACAAAATATACAATTTTAGGAGGAAAGGGCACAAGGAAATGGAATGGAGATAAGTCCTGTGTTCGAGGAGATAAACAGATTAAGAAATAGAATAAATGGAGTGGTGACCACAAGGAAAGACTCTACCCAACTAAGCTCCCAACTAGTTTGAAGAAATTAAAGTGTAGACGTGGGTGTGTTGGTGCACACCTGTAATCCCAGCACTCATGAGTCGGAGGCTGGAGGATCTCTGAGCCTGAGACCAGCCTGGTCTACAGATTCAGTTTCAGTACAGCCAAGCTTAGGCAGTGAAGGGAACCTGCTGAAAGCAGAAAACTGCTTAAGGCATAATTAACGAGGGGCCATGGCCCAGCCCCAGCACACAGTAGAACTTGGCAGCTTCAGTCACGTGGTTCTTTCTTTAGAGTCAAGGACAGAAGAGATGGGTTATGGAATCTTTCTTTGCAACTAAGGAAAGTCGCTAGGCCAGGCATCTGTCAGGGGTATTCCTGTATAGAGGCCTGGAGAAGACATTTTTTGAAGTTGTGAAGATTAAGCCTGGGTTGCTTAGGAAACCCCAAGATGTTGGAGATGCCAAAGCCACGGGATACGTGCTGAGGAGAGCTGCTAACAGGGATTGGAATCAGCCCAAAAGAAAGAAGTGTGTTGCAGTCAACAAAGCTGAAAGGAGTTGGAATTCTGAGGAGCATTTTGACATCAGACATGGAGATGCAGAGTTTAGAGTTTGCCCAGCTGGTTTTTCTTTGATCCAGTATTTCCTCACTAATCTCTCTTCCCTACATTTTAGAATGGTAATGCATATTCTGTGCCATTATATGTTGGAAGTATGTGATCTGCTTTTTGATTTTGATTTTATAGGGGATTACAGTTAAGAGACTGAATGAATCTCAGAAGAGACTTTGAACTTTAGATGTTTAAATATGTTCGAGCTGTTATAGATTACAGGGATTTTTGAAGTTGGACTGGATGCATTTTTGCTTTATGATATGATACAAGCCTTTGGGGTCCAGGAAGCAGAATGCACAGTTTGAGAGAAACAGTCGCCACAAGGAATGGCACTGTTAGGAGGTGTGGTATTGTTGGAGTGGGTGGGGAACACAGCTCACTTGAGCCTTTGGATCAAGATGATGGGTTTCTATTGCTATAAAGAGACACTATGACCACAGCAACTCTTTTAAAGGAAAGCATTTAATTGGAGTGGTTACAGTTTCAGAAGCTAGTTCATTATCATCATGGTGGGACATGGCAGCATGCAGGCTGACTGGCCTAGACTCCCACCCAGCCTCCCTTTGCTTTGCCTCAATCCTAGCCAATCCCTGCGGTGCAGCTCCGGCGCCTTACCTCTCTGTAGGTGTTAACTGGAGCTGAGCTGACCTCTTAGGAGTTCGTTAGTCAGAAGGCAGAAGTAGAATGCGGCTCTGGTTGCTGGCACTTGGGGCTGTGCTGTGGGCGATGCGTTTCTCTTCACATAGTTTTGGCCTCTATTCTAATAGCTTTTTTTTTTTTGGTTTTCCTAGACAAGGTTTCTCTTTGAAACAGTCCTAACTGTCTGGAACTCACTCTGTAGATCAGGCCAGCCTTGAAATCACAGAGAGCTGTCTGTCTCTGTCTCCCAAGTGCTGGGATTAAAGGCATGCATGATTACCACTCCAGCTATTCTAATAGTTTTATATTGGCATATAATATATACTATAGCTCAGTGGTTAAGTGCTTGCCTAGCATGAACAAAGCTCTGGCCTTCAGTTTAATCCAAGCACTGTACAAAGAGTGTGGTGACACAGCTTACAATCTTAGCATTGGGGAGGTAGAGACAAGAGGGTCAGAAGTTTGTGGTCCCCTTCCTCTGCTAGATAAACACTTGGGACCACTCAGGGCTACATGAGACCTTGTCTCAACAATGACAACAATAACAACTATAATAATAATCCGACTGTAATGACCCATCCTGTCTTTATTCCCCTAGAGGACAATGCCTTCTTAGAAAACTTCCCCTTGGCACACCAGCCCACCCATTTCATACTTAAGAGCAGCATGAACAGCCCTGCCTGAAACTTGTTTCTGTGTTTGCTTTAAGGATGCTCCTGGCAACTGCAGTCCTTACCTAATCCTCCCCACTATGAGAAGCCCTTGCGCAAAGCCTTCTTGGTTTGGGTATGAGAAAAAAGCAGTGCATCCCTAGAACAGCTGATGGTCCAGAACTACATGATGCCCAGGCAAAGCGGCTCATCTTAGACGGCTCAGACCTGGATACGGATTTGGTTCTTCCTGCCTTGCAGCTCTGCACACCCAGGACTCTTTTTCCTCTGCAAAGTTTTCAGGATAGTGTCTTGCCAGCAAAGGCTCTGTGAAGACTCTAATGTATGTCAATGCTGGTATTTAGTTTGCTATTCAGTGCAGGACAGTTGGCACCACAGACTGCTCTTAAGGAGAGATGCGCCACTCTTGTAACTATGGGAGAAACAGACTATATGACCCCAAAAGGACTGTTGACCCAAAGGTCATTAAGTGGCAGGCACAAGGAAGCCTCTCCATCCTCCTGTTGGTCCAAAATAGGATATAAAATAATAAAGAGGAAAAATGGGACTGGAGTGGCATCTCAGTTGGTAGAAGGCAAAACCCTGACATTTGATCCCTAGTATCCAAAAACCTGGTGTAGTGGGACCTGCACTTCATAGGTGGAGGCAGGAACACCAGGAGTTCAAAGTCATTCTCAGCCACAGAGTTATACGAGGCTCTGTCGTGAAGACCTTAGCAATAAAAACAAAGAGGGAAGTATTCTGCTTCTCTAGGAGGTGAGGGAAGACGTGTGGAACCACTCCTTTATACCCCCATCAGCCCAGAGATGTTTCTAGAAGGATCTTTACTAAGGTACTTTCTTAACTGGACAGGGTCTGGAGGATCTCAGTGTTGCTCTGTAGTCAAGGATGGCCATAATCTCTCGCCCCCCTCCCCTGCTGTATTAACTGCCATGTTTATATGGTGCTGGGGATGGGGCCCAGGGCCTCGTGCATGTTGGCCATCACTCTATCAATGGAGCACTGTCCACAGCTCTAGTAGACTTCATCCATAACACCCCGTCTTTCTCTCAAACCGTTGCACCCGGAGACTCAGTCTTTCCCTCCGGTTTGTTGCTGCTGTCCTTTGTTGAAGATGCTATGAAATCTGGAATTCCATCAGAGTTTGGAGGGCTGTTCTGTTCCTGATTGTCCCCCATGTCTAGACATACAAAATGCTGGCATTTGTTTCTTCTTTTTCTCTTACAATCTGTCCTTAGTTGCAGGTGTCCCTTTCGACCAAGAATGTAGGCGGAGTAAAAGCAAGAACCTAATTTTCTTTTTTTACAACTGTTTTTCTTTGCTTTTTGTAGTCAAATGTGGGGCCATAGAGAGGAAAATTTGCAGTTGACTTCTAGCAGTCAGCTAGGACCACTAGCACTGACTTTCTGTGCAAAATCTTGATTTGGCTTATTACTCCATGTACCATTGTGGTTTTTTTTTGGGGGGTGGGGTTAAAATTTTTGATTCAATAAATTAGCTATAATCTGTTGACTCTTAAATGCCGCTAATCTTTGCTACTTTCTTCATGTCCACTTTGAGACAAGCAAAAACAGAAAGATCCCAATATTAGATTAAAGAGATGGAGAGATTGGCAGCCTGTTGTGTTTCAATTTTCAGTAGTCAATTTTTTTTTAATTTAGAAGAAAACAAAGATGGTATAGAAGCTTCCAAAAAGATGATTAATGTGCACTCTTGAAAAATGAAGAGCTTCTGTTCCCAAGAGAGTTTTCAGGGATGTTAGTGTCTCCCCGTGGTTCTCTTAAGATTTCATTTTTTGGCACCCTATTAGTGATCCAAGCTATGCCAATTGCCAACATTTTCAAATCAAGGTTGCTTGGCTCCTCTTCTTACTCATTTATTCTCATTTCCCTCTCTGGAGACCAGATCCATTTCTACACCAATATTCCAAGCCCATGTGGTGGCGTCTAAGGATGCTCTCAGTTTTTCCACTCCAGTGAGAGGTGTAAACTTGTTCTCAAGGAGCCTCGTACATCACCTAAATTCTTTCAGCTTATTTTACTTTAACTCTCCCTGTTACATGAAAAGGACAGAGCCCAAAGGAGACATCTCTGGTTAAAGCATTTGCTGTGCAAGCACAGAGATCTGAGTTGGGATCCCCCAAATGTCCATGTGGTAGTTCACTTGTAACCTTCTAGAGTAGCTGAATAGATATATGGGAGAAAGTAGTTGAGGAAGACACTCAGTGTCAACTTTTGGCATCTATACATACACACACATGTATGTCCACATAACATGAATAAAGATACATACATGCACACACACACACACACACACACACAACCCAAAAGAGGCAACTTTCCCTGTAGATTGATTGTGTTAGGAAATAACACACTTGTGACACCTTGACAGATACTCAATAAAGCTATCTTCTTAGCTTCCGAAGCCTAATGAATCCAGTTTTAGGTATTTTTCTAACTGGGGTTGTTTGAAACTCCTCTTCTTATCGAAACTAACTATTGTAATAGGAGCGGCGGGCTATGTTCCTTGCGCCCGGCCGCTCGCATGGCTAGCTTTATCAGAAATAATTACTCGGAAACTGTATTCTTTTAAACACTGCTTGGCCCATTAGTTTTAACCTCTTATTGGCTGATTCTCTCATCTTTGATTAACCTATTTCTAATAATCTGTGTAGCTCAAGAGGTGGCTTACCAGGGAAGATCTTAACCTGTGTCTGTCTGGAGTGGGAGAATCATGGTGACTGCCTGACTCGGCTTCTTTCACCCAGCATTCTGTTCTGTCTACTCCGCCTACCTAATTTTCTGTCCTATCAGGCCAAGCAGTTGTCTTTATTAGTTAACCAATGAAAGCAACAGATAAGATACAAGACCCACCCCCATTAACTAACCTCAAGATTAGCTAAATTCAGAGCCTTTCTACCCCTGGTAGTATCGGTACTTCCTCAAGAAACTAAACTCCTTTCTGCTGAAATTACATGAGGATGAGTTGTATCTCAAGAAAGGGGCTTGTCAGCATGGTCGCTTGGCTGAATAGATGTCCACACGATGGTATGAATGTGTAGAAACTTTGCTCCAGATTAGGGTCTATCCATTCCACAGTTTATCTGGAATACACAGGACATTAATGCTACCTTCCACCTTGAATATGAACTCTAAGATCTTTCATTACAACATGAATAACAACTAACACTGAACACATGGACACTGGGCCAAGTCTGTACCCCTTCATGGTGCAGGGACTCAAGAGATTCTTTTGTTCCAGCTGGCTCAACTGTAGTCTTGTAGGGTGTAGTGCCACCATGGGAAAGACTATCCCACCATCTTTGGCATACTGCGTTGGCTGGAAACAAGTCATAGGTTCTGCCTTATTCAGGTGAGGGGGTGATACAAGAACACAGGTACAAGGGCAGAATCAGGAAGCCATGCAAATTCAGCCTGCCTCATCTGCTACCTCCATTCTCCACACTGTGTGTTCAGTACCAGGACCTGAGCTCCTGCATGATTGCTCTGTAGTTGGCTCAGAAGACTGCAGTCTTCAAACCATGAGTTATGTGAGGAAGCGCCTCTGTGTTTTCCTCTAAAACTGTCTCCTTTTAAGTCCAGGGTGGAGGAACTTCTGTTTATGACATGGATCCCATGTACACATGATCTGAAAGGGAAGACTAGTCAGAATGCATGTGAGCCTTAAACACACTGCCATGGCCTTTGTCTTAAAAAAGGACAGTAGAAAAGGCCACAAGCTAGTAGGTAGCAGAGTTAGAGCTAGACAATGCAGCAGACATTGTCAGTCTGTTTGTCTCCCTCCCTCCCTCCTTCCCTTTCTTTCTTTCTCCCTCCCTTCCTCCATCCATCCATCTCTTCACCATCCATCCCTCCATTTATCCCTCCCTCTTCCTGCTACATCTTTCTTTCTTCTCTCCTCCTCATTTCTTTTCATATTGAGCAACTATTTCCTTTGACTATCTTCCCTTTTCTTCTTGATTCATGTTAGGCTGCCTTTCCTGGCAAGTTACACAAGTGGCTGTATGATCCAGGCTTCATCAGGTAAAGAAAACCATCTTTATTGACATGGGGTCATTGAGACTCGATATAAACCCAGGCTAGACCAGTAAGATTAAGGGGCTAAAGTCTCACTAAGGGAACTGACCAGCTAGAAGACAGAAGAAATTAGGAGGAACACAAGAAAGGAAAGGAGTCCCTCACCTCAGATTCTGGCTAAAGCCTCATTGACAGTCAATAATTTCAGTTTAGCAAAAATCAAAACAAACATGGGGCCTGCTTTGTGATACCAGCTATTCCAGACAATACAGCCTGTCCTGGGTGTGGGTGACATACCCAGTGACACGCAATTGAGGGAAAACTGATTTTTCTTCTCCCAACAGTTATCATTTGCATATATCTTCTTGATTTGGAGCAAGGCTTTGAGCTGTGGTTTTGTCTGGTATGAACCCATGCAGGTCTGTGCATGCTGCCGTGGTCTTACTGGGAGAAAAATAATTTTTAATTGAAAATTGTAACTTCTAAGACACAAAAATTTTGGTTTAAGTAAAAATATCTGCATTGAATATTGCCTACATAGAGATGACTTTCCTTCTTTCTTGATGATATTTTAAATAAGGATGTTAAAATGGCAAATGAGCCTCGGCTAGTCTGCGCATGTGCAGCCTTTGCATTTCACCTTACTCCTTTCCTGGCTGTGAGCTTGTCTTCTGGGAGTCTCATAAGCAACAATACAAACCTTTATAGTCAGGGATGTGGCTGGGCTCCTTGGCACCCAGTGCAGTAAGGGCTCCTCTGCTCTGTGCATGGGCTTTACCTGCCAGCCTGGAATCCCACCTAAGGGACTGTCCTTGATCTCCTCTACTCAAAGAAAACAAGTTTCTTAACAGCATTTTAAACACGACATGTCATGACACCTAAACTGTATATTAGCCAATGTTGTGACACTTAAATGCCCCTTCTCATGAGTTAAGTGTCCCTTGCCTAAGTGACTCCATCCCAGGCTTTCTCCCTTCTCCTTTTCTCTGTCTCCATGCTTAAATATATATATTAATACTTCCCTTAATAAATGCCAACTTTGCTTTAAGATGACACAGTCGATGAGAACCTGCTCTGGAGTGTCTCCTAAGGCTACTGAGGAGCCTTTTCTCTGACAGGAAGCCAGGCAGAATTAGGGTCATCATATGTGGAGTGTCAGCTTGAGCTCAAAGCAAACACACAGTGAGATGTGGGGAGGGAGAGGTTCTTACACAACTGAATGTTTGCTATAACCATAGCTAAAGAGCACAAGCCCAGGCACGCACACACACAAACACTCAACACGTGTTCTTCTTCTTAACTCAACTGCTCCCAGAGACTAAGCATCAGTAGACAGAATTTCCTGATGTCTACACAGAATCTCCTGATGTTTAGCTTGAGCATTACCCCTGCACCTGTGATTGTACAAATTCTTGACACTTTTGCCATGAAGGCCCCAGCTTCTCCTGTTTAGAAAGAAACACTTTTCTAGTTTCTCTGAGGAGCGCTCCACTTGTCTCTCTGGATACACTAAGGCCTTTCTGGGTCTCAGATGGCATGATACTTGGATGAGTTAACACAGTTTCTCCCCAAACCATACTTTTCTGACAGTTTTATATGTGGATATGGTGTGTTTTGATTGTGTTCATCCCTCCTCCCTTGTACCCCTCTATTGCTGAGCCCTTTCCCCAGCGCATCCCTCCTGTTATTTCCAAGTCTTTTTAGTGTAGCTTTCTGAGCTGGGATATGGCATTCCCAGCAAATATTTTGCAAACTTTTTTCATGGAGGAATAATTTATAGACTGTCTCTAGACCTCACCTGCCAGCTACATGCCCCTCATTCTGGAAAATACAGTAACAAGCTGTGAGCTGGATCTAGAGAGATGGCTCAGAGGGTAAGGTACTTGCAGCCTCTGACATGTAGCTTGGCTAAACCTAACAATCTGAATGCAATCCCTGATGCCCACATAATGGAAGGAAGACACTGATTCTCACAGATTGTCCTTTGACCTCCATGTATGTTTCATGTATATCTAAATGCATATGCATGCACACACACGATAAAAATAATTAAAGAGCATAAAAATTCTTGCAATGCTTAAACATGCTAACTGCATTTAGAATGAGTAGCCTTGAATCTGCCACAGTGATGCCCTGCCACACTGAATTGAAGTCAGCCTTCTAACACAGCTGTGTCTTCAGAGAACAGGGCTGCAAGGCTGAGGAGGTGGCCATTTACTTCACAAGTCTCCACAAAGGAACAAGGACTAGGCAAACTATAAATCCTCTCAGGTTGTTATTGTTGTATTGAACAAAACTGTATTTGGACTTGATAATCCAATTCCAACATGTAAGAGCTGGCATCAGTCACTGTTTGCTGAAGAAAGAAAGTACAAGCTTTATGCTTGCAGGCAGGAAAATGACTGTGTGAAATCAGCATGTGGTCATGAAGGAAGAGTGGGTTTTGGAGCTGACATGCAGGGTTCAAATTCCACCTCTGCTGATAGCTATTGTGTGCTCTTGGGGAACTGAATTAGTGTAAGCCTCCATAAGAGGCCTCTGTGCATACAGACTCCCCTTCTATGAAGCCAACCAGTCTCAGATGGAAACATTTGAGGAAATCGTGTCTGTGCTTGCGTGTGTCCCAATTAGCTTAAACATTGATATCACACAGCCTAAAGTCACCTGAGAAAAAGAGCCTCTGAGGAATTGTCTGAATCAGATTGCTCTGTGGGTATGTTTGTAGGTTATTACCTTCATTGTTCATTGATACAATAGGGTACTGACCAGCGTAGGGGGATTCCATCTCTAGTCAGGTGATCCTGAGTTGTATAAGATAGCTATCTGGGCTGGAGGTGGGTGGGGCACACATTTCATCTCAGCATGGGAGAGGCAGAGACAGGTGAAGTTCTATAAACTGAGAGCCAGCCTAATCTACACAATGAGTTCTAGGCTAGCCAAAGCTACATAGTGTGACCTTGTCAAGAACAACCACAGCATGAGAAAGACAGTGAATCCTGAGCCAGTAGCAGCCCCCACATGGCCTCTGCATCAATTCCTGCCTCAGGCTCTGATGTGCAAGCGAGCCATGAAGCATCCTCCTCCATGGTTTCTGCTGTAGTTCTTAGGTCATGAAGTATGTTCCTTTGTCAGAGGTAGTGCTGTGTGCTAAGGAAGCCTGACTCAGGTTTTGCCTTTACGCCTCTCTATGGGGGACTGTGGCCAAGAGTTGTGAGCTAAAATGAACCTTCTCTTCCCAAGCCTTCTGGGCAGAGTGGTTTAGACAGCAGCGGTAAAGGAATTAGATAGATGTATTGATTATTTTCCTGCCATTATTCCTTTAGCAGTGGAATCAGCATTTCCATAGTTTTTGTATTAGATTAGGTATTAAATGTGGTCTAGAGATGGCTTAGACAGGAGTATCTGTATAGGTTGTGTGGAAATGCTATGCCAGTTTATGTAAGTTTCATATATGCATTTACATATATGAAAAAATATAATAAAAACCACCATAAAACAAGATAGCCAGAAGGTTCAAATAAAAGAAAGGTCAACAAGAGAAAACAAAGAGCAAAGTTAGATGCAGAAGAAATAAGCAGAAGATAAATAATAAACTAGTATTGGAGGAGACAAGAGACAGCCCATCCAATGGTGTCCATTGTTATCAAGTGTGTATAAAGAACACAAAATCTTAAATAGCAAAAGAACAAGCGCAAGTAGGACTGTAGAGATTATTCTCAGTGCTTAAGGGCACTTACTGTTCTTTCAGAGGACCTGAGTTCAGTTCTCAGCATCCATGATGGGCTACTCACAGCCACCTGTAACACCAGTTCTAGGGCTCTGGCATCCTCTTCTCATCTCTATGGGTACCTGCACTCATGCACATAAGCCACACGCAGACATGCATTATACATATCTTTAAAAAAGAAAAATATGCATCTAATCAATAAAGGGGTAATGAGCTGAAAAGATACTTTTCAAATGAAACGACAACATTTTCATTCATCAAGGGCATGTAAATCAAAACTATGTTGAGATTCCATCTCGCCCTCATCAGAATTGCTAACGACAATAAATTAAAAACAAACAGTGCTGAGGATGCAGCGGGGAAATGAAAGCTTATGCATTGTTAGTGGGGATGGGAATTAGCACAACTGCTATGGAAATCAGCACGCAGATGCCTCAAAACACTGGAGCTTCCACGGGATCCAAATGTCCCAATTCTGAGTGTGGCTGGAGGAAAGAAAGTCACGGTGCTATAGAGACTGGCATAGACATGCTTACTGTGCCACTCCACAATACCCAGGCTACAGAATCACCTTACAGGCCTGCCAGCAGATGAGTGGAGAAAGAAAATGAAGTTTATATACACAATGGAGCTTTATTCTTCTGTAAAGAAGAGGGAAATTATGCTATAAACAGGAAAATGGTTGAAACTGGGTATTGTTATGTTGTGTGGAATATGACAAACATCATAATTCTCTCATATGTGGAATCTAAGCAAAAAAAAGGGACATGAAAAGGAGGGAAATATTAGCAATCTAGAAGGATAAATGGAGAGTACCGAGGGGGATGAGGAAAGGTGATATTCTGACTACAACCAAAATGCACCATAGATTTGTGGAGGAGTCAGTATGAAACCCTTCACCTTGTATAATCAATATACACTGATAATAAGTTTTAAGCAGAATGGTACACATATTTATAAAAAAACATCAATAATTGTAGCTACTAGAGATGGTCTAACACACCAGTCTAAAGCAGGGGAGATCGAAGGATTAAATACCATGTGATATACTGTGTGGAAGAAATTGACTTCAGATTAGTAATAGAGACAGGCTAGCAGTATAGAAAATAATACAGAAAGAAGCAGAAGCATATAAGGAGGCAGCCAGGTGTGGTAGCAGACACCTTTAATCCCAGAACTTGGAGACAGAGGCAGGCAGATCTCTGAATTTGAGACAGGCCTGGTCTACACAGTGAATTACATGACATTTGGGACTATATGGAGAGACCCTATTTCAAGAAACCAAGCTGGAGACCCCAAAAGGTAGAATGGCCATTTGCAGTTAAATCCTTTGACCTAACTGTTCCAACAGAAGATAGAACTTGTATAATACTTTTAAAATGAATCAAATTTTTTGATATCTACAAAAAGCTCCCATCTGAGCATGAGCAGGAATCGAAAGCTGGATGGTAACAGTACAATCTCCAAATGTTGTAAGTTGGATAACAGCCTTTCTAAATAACAGATTCATCAAAAAGGAAAACTTAAAAAAATCTGGAACAAAATTAGGATAAAATAGATTATATCAGGATATGTGGGATGGAAATACAGTAGTGTACACCATAGAGATTTGTATTATAATTAAAGAGGAAGAAATAAGCTATACATTGTAGTACTGAGGTGGTTGAGCCAGGAGGATTTCAAGTTTGAGGATAGACTGGGATACATAGAAAGAGCCTGTTTTGAGGAAGAGGAAGTCAGAAGGAGAGGTGGTGGGTTATTGGTGTTTTAATCATCCCCCAGGAAGAACAAAAATAATGAAAAGAAAAGACCCTAGGAAACAGAAGAGTAATGTTACATTCTTTACCAGTGGAATAATTACAAGAGGTGTGATCGATGAACTCGATGGCAGAAAGGCAATGTAGAATCAATGAAACTGAAGATACTGGCTGGCTCTTTAATAAAAGTTAGTGCATTCGTTAGACCTTCAGCAAGGATCAAGTGGCCAGAGTTCAGGCTGAACAGTGCAAAGTACTACAGACCTTGAATTGTTAAAGGATTAATGAAGGAACTAGATAAATAACTCAATAAGAACATCTGAGCACTTAGACAACTCACTTAGGAAGAGACCTGGATGGAGGAAGTACATTCCTCAGGGTTGTGTCCTTGGTAACCACACCTTCTCGGCCTCCCTGTGTCCCTGGTGCCATTCCATGAGCATCTAGCTGTCTTCTTCCACATACTCTAGGCTGTGCTGAGTTGTCTCAACAAAGCCCGGGACCAGTAGACCCCATCAATCATGGACAAGTGATATCTCTCAGGTGTTTGTTACAGAAATTTAGAGATTTAATAACCTTAGCAACACAAGGTTTCACATCTATTAACCAATGTCTCATGCCCTCCTCTCTTCTCTATCCTGCCAGTCATACCACTGTGTTTTCCCTAGACTTACTTCTTGGTAATTTTAGGTTTCACATATGTATGGAGTTACGAAGTATCTATCTTTTTGTGTCTGGCTCATTTCATTTAATAGTGTGATCTTGGGACTTTCACTCCTTTTCACAACTTAATAGTGTTCCATACATATACCACATTTTCTTTATCTATCCATCCATCAGTGGACTCCTGTGTTGATGCTATATCCTGAAACAATGAAGTTGTAATACACATGAGGTGTAGATACATCTTTAATATACATATTTGATTTCCATCAGATATGCAATACACCTAGTAATAGGATTGCTAGACCATAAGGTACTCTGTTTTAATTTTTAGAAGAAATTTTATACTTTTTTCTCTAGGGACTGTGTTCATGTATATTCTAATGAAAAGACCCCTTCCTCAAAATTCTTACCAACATTTGTCATCTTTTATTTTATTATAGCCATTCTAATTTTTGTGAAATGATACTTTGAACTTCATAGCTTCAATTCAAAGCCTTCAGGAAAACAACATCTCAATCCAAACTTAAAAACTTGTGCAAAATCAAGTGAATCTGAAGAATCAAATAATTTGAAAACAAGCAATAGAGGTAGATTATTAGGGTTTACTGCAAAGCCATAATAATTAGCCCACTATGGAACTGACAATCAGGTCAGTCTTCCTAGGTCAATGGAAAAGAGACCCATACAGGGCTGTACATGTTCTGGTGGTTCGGGAAAATTGTAAAGGTAACTCCCAGAAGAAATATATTCTCTTCATTAAATGACATCAAAATAATTGAGCACCCATCTGCAAAGAAAAATTGATCTTGAGTTACACTTTCTGCTTCATAAGAAAATAACTCAAAGTGGATTGTAGATCTAGATGTAAAAGACAAAAACTATCAATTTTCAGAGGACCCTTGCAAAAAGGCATTTGTGACCTGGGGTTAGATAAAGCATTTATTTGACTTGACACTAAAAGCATAATCCATAAAAGATAAATTGACAAATTAGATCTTATCAAATTTAAAACATTTTCTCAGTGGAAAATGCTCTAAAGAAAATGAAAAGACAAATTACAGCATAACTGATAGTGTCTGCAGACTATGCATCTAACAGGAAAGCTCACAACCAGAATGCTCTGACTCAGCTCCCAGGAGACAAACACCAAGTTCCCAGATGCAGAAAAAACCTTCAATAGTAGCACTGAGTAGTTAGCTAGACTTCTAGTCCCAAGCACAACCTCCCTCGTGTTGAGCGGGTTTGGATTTAACAAAGGCGGAGCTGCTGGTTGCTGCCAAGGTGTGTATACCACTACTGCACCCTCAAGACTATAGAGCTATGCTAGTCATTAATATAGCTCATAGATAATATCCAGGTAGGGCTTTTACATTGCCTTCCTTTTTTGGAAACTTGTATGGCACCTTCTGGTACCATGAAAGCCAGTCTTTAGGGAGAGGTGTCCAGGTCAGTCCCAGCTCAGGGCTTCGGAGTTGTTTCTGAAGTACATGGTATCTTCCACAATAGTGATTTGCCCTCCACTCTGAGGGATACCCAAGGGCAACAGCAATAGGCTCTATGTTTTGGGAGTCTCTTTTACAACCCTGGCCAACAATTTGAAAAAAGATTTTTCATGTTGGCATTGGGTTGTTTTGCTATTTGGTCAGTTATTCTTGAAGGGAGCCAACCTAAATGGGAAAAATTCATTAAAACTACACATGTATATTTATGCATGAAATTTGTGTATTATAGGGATTTGGGGCTAATCATTAATAGTAAGTTTCTTGTGACTATTTAGGACATCCCTACTATTATTTTATCCACATCCCTTCCTTTTACTATATTTGCCTCCATCCCCCTTCTTTAAAGAACTCCACCTTTCCCATTTCTGCTATCAGATCACTTGTATCCTGCTATTCTCCTTTAACCCCCTCCCATCTTTTCTTTATTTACCTCCCTCCTCGTCCCTAAGGAGCCACCCTTTCCAGTTTCCCCATCAAGATCACTTGTACACTGCAATCCCTTCTCTATTGCTCCCCAACCTCCTTTCCTGGCAATGGTTCATGGAGGAGAATCTACAACCTCTACCTCACTAAAGCAGCATAATTCTCCTGCACTAAGGCCCAGGGAACATTATAGAGGAGGAGGTGGGAAGACTGTGAGAGCCACAGGAAGTTTGCTTTGAGAATGTGTCCTAGTAATGTCAGAAGTCTCCCCAACATGACAACCCAAACATGAACTGAACAAGGATGACACCAATACACGTGTCAAACTAGACAGAACACTACAGAAAACCAAAGTCAATCAAAATGTTGAGTTGTGCCACCTCGTCCCAATGGACACATCTACAGAATTCTGCTGCAGACAGCAGTGTGTACCTCTGACATGGAGCAAAGGACAACAGCCATGTCTAACTCCTGGGCCCTCTGGGCTGCATGGATCCCAGGAGGTCTATCTATATGTCCCAACACAAACTCCCAAACTTCCTTGAAACCTTAAGAGCTTGTTGTAAGCAGGTGATGTTTTCATAACTCAATTACAGAGTGTTTGAACATGAACTTTGTAGATGACAACATCGTGTCAACTTCTGAAAATATTAAACACCCAAGGGTGTGCTGTGACCAGGGAAAGATTGTAGGAGGTAATTTGGGGACAGGGGATGAAGTCATTCTGTATATTGACTGCTGATATTGATTGCTGTGGTAGAAACACAGATTGACAGGTACGCGTACATTCATAGAAGTCAGCATCAGAAAGTCCATCTTTGCATGTATTAATTTAGATTTTAGTATTTAGAAACTAGACAATGTCACACATGCTGGGAGAGGGTGGGACAATGCTGCTGTGAACACTCCTGGGTGCATTGTTTGGCTTTGTTATTGTACTGGGCATTGAGCACCGGGTTCTGTGCATGCAAAGCAAGTGTTCTGTCACAGAAGAGCATCCCAGCCCCCTACAATATCCTAATAGCAGGAAAATGTCACATGGTTACTAGCACACACTTATTGAATGTTTTTAGCACTGCCATGTTACCTCATGTGTTAGTTACATTTCTGGTGCTTTGATAAAATCACTCTGGCCAAAAGTGAATTAAGGAAGAAAGGGTTTATTTTGGTTCAAGGTTCTAGAGAAATAGATTTCATCATGGTGGAGATGACATTGCATGAAGGCAGGAACAGAAAGCTGGCTGGTCACATTTGTCCATAAACAGGAAGCAGAGAGAGAAAACAGGAAGCAGAACTAGACTCTAAAACCCCAGACTATCCAAGTGATACACTTCTCCAGCAAGGCCCAGCCTCCTAAAGTTTCCATAGTTTCTCAAACAGTGCAACCAACTAGGGACTAAGTATCCAAATATATGAGCCTCCTGGTGACATTTCCCATTCAAACCACACCTCCTTTGCTATAACTTAGCTTTTCTCATGGGTGTGTGGGAATATATGTTCATTTCATGTGTTTGCGTGTATATGGAGGCCAAAGTTCAGCTCAGATGTCATACCTCAGGTATTACCTATCTTTTTGTTTGAGACAGGTTTTCCCATTGACCTGAAGAGAAGTAAGATAGATTGACTGGTCAGCAAGCCCCAGGAATTTGCCTGATTCTACTCCCTCAGCACTGGGAATAGAGTCATGTGTCACCATGTCCAGTTTTATTAACATGGGTTCTAGAACTTGAAATTGGATGCTCAGGTTTTGCTCACTGAGCAGTTCATTTAGTGCTTGACCTAACTTGGTATTTCTAACAGTATTAAAATGCTGTCCTTGTTATTGCACATAAGAGAAACTGAGGACAGGTTTGAAGACATTCATTTCTTGAAAGAACACTCTTTGAACCTTGAGCTCCACCAGCTCCAGACTCTGGCTCTTTTGCTTTGCTTGAGGAAGAGTCTCAGGTAGCCGAGGCTGACCTGTAGCTATTCAGTTGAAGATGACCTTGATCCCTGATCTTCCTGCATCTGCCTCCTGAGTGCTGATATTATAGGCATGTGCCACCATGCTCAGTTAGAGTCTGAAATTTCCACCTATCATTCTGTGTTGTTTGTAGACGGGAAAGTCTACTTTTCTGATTTGTAAACCTGCACATTAACTGACAGGGAGGCAGCCTTGCCAGCAAGCAGCATCCTCTCCACTCTAAGAGTAAGTGCTCATCCCTGACTGATGTCTGATCCCTGGGAAACGCTCACTGTTGGCAGATAAAACTCTCTACACATTTCCTTTGTTTTCTTTCTCTAACACCCCTGATAAGTTCTCTGTCATAATGTAATTCATCATAAGAGGGTCAAGCCTCGGTTTTATTGATGCAACAATTAATTAGTTAGCTTCCCGGGACTGCAAAGTTTCTGTTCTGGATGATTGACTGCCAAGCTCCGGAGCCAGGATACAAGTCTACATAGCCTTAATCACAGTAGAGGTGCTGTGGGAGGCAGGGCCCCTTCTGCTGAGCTGGCTGCCTCTGAAGCTGCTCTGGGCTGCTGCATCCTCTGCCACCAAAGTTGGCGCTGGTCACCCTTGCCTCTCCCAGGGACAGATTCTAAGCCCCATTAAAGGAGAGGAGATTGATTTTCAAAGAGCTAGGCTGTGATGCAAGTGAATGAAAGAGCAGGGTCCTGTGTCACACTCTGGCAGTCACTCCTTAGGTGAGGAATTAGATAGCATAGAATTAATTATTAGTATAAAATGATAATCTGTATTTTCACAGAATCATATGACCATCACTGCAATCTAGTTTTGGATTTCTCTCCCTGTGGTTGTTGATACTGATTCAATCACACAGAATCTAGAATGAACGAGGACTCCTGCCTTTAGGCATCTCTTTGAGGGAGCTTCTGTATTTGTTTCGCCCATGTGAAAAAGCTCACCTAAATGGGGGATCCACTACCCAGCAGGCTGTGCGAGGAGTCTGCGCACTAGCATTCATCTCTCTGTATCCTGACCATGGATGCGATGTGACCAGCTTCTTCACAACCCTACCTCCATGATTTCTCCGCCATAATAAACTGTCCCCTCAAACTGGGAGCCAAAAGAAACCTTTCCCTCCCGAAGCTGCTTTTGTTGGGCATTTCATCCCGGCAGCAGGTGAAATAACCACAAAGCTCACACCACACAGAAATTCATCCTGTCTCCACCTTCCACTACTCTACTTCCCCACCATTCACTAAGTGGTCACCACCCTGCATTTTTCCTAATAAATTCCTACAAATTGGGTTGTACAGTTCATGATCTTCTGTGCCCGACTCTTATTAGTTCATGTGATACTTTGAGGCTGATCCATGCAGTCATGCTTATCAATACTACATTCTTTTTCATAGCTGAATAAGTATCCCACTGTGTGGATATAGCACATTTTGCCTATCCATTCAAAAGCTGGTGGAAGTTCGGTTGTTTCAGCTTTTGGCTATTCTCAGCAGTGCTGCTTTGAACATTCATGGACACAGACCTAAGAAAATGTGCTTTTCTGATTCTATTGGATCTATATTATGAAAGGAAATGGCTGGGACAGAAGATGACACTGTGTCTGCTACATGAAAAATGGTCACACTGCTTTCTTTTTCTTTTTATGAAATTTTCTCATTTATTTTATATACCAATGAGTTTCTCCTTTCTCCTCTATTCCTGCTCCCTGCCCCTCACCTCCTATCCATTCCCCCCTCCAATAGAAAGGGGTGGGGTTCCTATGGGATTCAACAAAACAAGTCATATCACATTGAGGCAGAACCAATCTCCTCTCCCTGCCTCAAGGCTGGGTGAGGCATCCCTGCAAAGGGAATAGGTTCCAAAAGCCAGTTCATGCTCCAGGGCCAGGTCCTGATCCCACTACTAGGAGCCCCACAAAGATACCAAGCTACACAGCTGTCATCCACAGAAAGCATAGGTTGGTCCCATGCAGGCTCCCTAGCTGTCAGTCCAGAGTTCATGAGCTCCCATTAGCTCAGGTCAGCTGTCTCTGTGGGTTTCCCCATCATGATCTTGTCTCCCCTTCCTCCCTCTCATCACCTGGACTTCCGGAGCTCAGCCCAGTGCTTAGCTGTGAATCCCTGCATCTGCTTCCATCAGTTACTCGACAAGGCTCTCTGATGACAATTAAGGTAGTAACCAATCTGATTACAGGAGAAGATCAATTCAGGCACCCTCTCCACTATTTCTAGGAGTCTACTTTTGAAATTGACTCTGCCATTTGCACTCAACCAGATATGTCTGAGAATTCCAGTTTCCCTATGTTTTTCCTGAGAATGAAGAATAAGATGCTCAAGATGAAGGCTTCTTTTATGGTTATATGCTAGGGTTCTTTTTTGCCACAAACCAGGGTAACTTTGCTTTCTGTTGTAGTTAGTATTATGCAAGAGTATGTCTGACTTGAGAGAGTGGAGAATAATAAGACAACATCCTTGGAAAGCCTCTCTCTGCCATTCCCTTCATAGGAGTTGACTTTCATTGACTTATATAGACCTATTGGACTTGGGATCTGAGGACATGTAAAAATAGGGGCAGATATAGTCTAATGCTGTAGACAGCCTTACTTCGGTTCCAGTGCATTTTTATACACAAATATGTATAGCAAAGAAATTAAAGATCCAAGGAAGGTTGTTTGAGTTCATAAAAACATGTAAATAAACATTAATAAGAACATTCTAGAAATTGACAGAGCAGCCTATTTCCTGAACTTTCTCAGGGCAGACCTTTTGAAACACAGTTGCCTGAAACATAGTATAGATTATATCTGGGAAGGCATGAAAGTAACACAGAAGGCCATATTCAGATCCTGGTGACACTGGCCAGATTGGATTCTATGGCTGTGTTCTGACATCGAACAAGAATGAACATGTCTGATAAATTGAATGTGAATGTTTATCACAGGACACACAAAATCATATCAAAAAACAATCCAGGGAACAAAATGCTCCTAAGGTGAAGGCCCTCTGCCTTTCTTCCTAGAGCCTCTCACGGTTCCTCAAGACATTGTCCCCCATGCATCGTTCTTTCATCTGTGTTCCAACAAGGATGGAATTCTATTTGCCTGTAGCCTAAGGAGAGGGTACACAGAAGAAAGATCCACAGGCACAAAAGAGGACGGATAAGCCCAACTCCCCCCAGATGTTGGCATCCAAAGACCTTTTTGATGTGGGAGTGTCTTTATCTATCTGTTGCTTTCATTGGTTAATTAATAAAGAAACTACTTGGCCTTTGATAGGACAGAAAATTAGGTAGGCAGAGTAAACAGAACAGAATGCTGGGAGGAAGAAGGCAGTGAGCAAGACGCCATGCCTCTCCTCTCCAGGCAGTCACCATAGCTCTCCTCTCCAAAATGGATGCAGGTTAAGATCTTGCCCGTAAGCCACCACCTCGTGGTGCTACACAGATTATTAGATATGGGTTAATCAAGATGTGAGAGGTAGCCAGTAAGGGGCTAGATCTAATGGGCCAAGCAGTGTTTAAAAGAATACAATTTGTGTGTTATTATTTCAGGGCATAAGCTAGCCAGGTGGCCGGGAGCTGGGGCAGCAGGAACGCAGCCCACTGCACCTCCTACTATACCTTTACCGTGTAGCCACAGCAGCAGACAAGCAGGTTTCTGTCCTGTCCTCACTTTGACCATGGCACTGGAGGCCAGCTGCCTGAGTTTGAGTCCACAGTCCTTCTCTTGTTTCTCTGTGACATGAAGCAAGTACCCGACATTCACAGAGCCTCCTTCTCCTTGTTGGAGATACAGGGATACAGCCACAACCTCCCAGGACATAGTGAGGATGGGAGGGATAATGCTTATAGACAACGCAAGGTAGACACACAGCCAAGTGTCCCAACCCTGACAACATGGACTGGGGGAAAACATCCTGGCATATGTAGGAACACCACTGATCTGCCCCCATCAATGCCAGCTGCACCCTTGTCTCCACCACAGTCATGGCAGCCCAAACTTTCCTCAGACTTTGCCAATGTCCTCAGGAGAAGAAGGCATATTCATAGAATAACTCCCAGCATGCATTCAGCATTTAGTAGCAGCTGTATTGTCATTTCCCAGCTTCTGCCTCTGAAACTAAGTCCAACGATTGAGGGTACTTTGGTCAAGGTCTTTTGTCCAGTTTTCTGCTCTTAGCTTCCCCCTCTGCCTCCAAACCCCCTTCGTAGAGAACCTTTATTACTCTACCAGACTCAGTACAGGTGTTCCCTCACTCATTCTGTTTCCAGAGTTATCAGGATTAGAACTGTCAGCCCTAGTATGCTAGGCTTGATCACCTGTCCTCAATTGACCAATTAAATAAACAAGTAACAGTTAAAAGGAAAAAAATTGTTAAAAGAACAAATCAAAGATCCAGTGACTATTCCCAAAACCATCTTTATGATTCTCACATGGGGCTTAATAATAAATTGTGGGCAAGAGGTATGCATTGTTAAGTAGTCCTGGTCAACATGCGGTCCCACCCATTACTGGCCCATCATTTTTAGGCTCCAGTCTCTCCTTCAAGGTTGTCTGGAAAGTTGTTTAAACTATATAAAATCTATTACTTGTAGGGTGACCTAAGCTTTAGTTTTATTTTCTTTCTTAGCATGAGATTCCTGGGGAAATCCCATTTCTTGGAGTCCATGGTCTCAGTACTCATGTAGCAGGGATAGAAATGCTTCTTTGTAATATCTTTATTCCTTCCAGGCTAGCTAAAACTGGACCTTGAAATAATCCATGTCTGGCACATTGTAGACACCCAGTGAAACATACACAGACACAGATTCATCACCATCTATTCCTGTGTCTCTCCTGCCCTGAACTGACAAGCTCAAAAGTTGGGGTCTCTCCTAGGAAGTCTAGAAACCAACCCCTAGAATCGGGCCATCTTTTTCTCGGCACACACAGCACATAGCTCAAGCAGCAGCAGGAATTTTGTCAGCCCCATTAGACAAGAACCATCCTTAAAAACATCATTAGAATCTCATTACTACCAGCCACCAAAGCTGCACAAGGAAAAAAAAAAGCTCATCCAAGACTGCTTCTCTCTTGTTCTCTTTGCTCTCTTTTTAAATCTATTTTTTCTCATATTTTGCTGATTTTGTTCATTCCCAAGGAATTATTTCCACTGCTTCTCACCGCCAAGTCCCCAAACAATTGTGCGCACAGAACTGTGGGCTGCTCAAGGCAAGAAGGGCTCTGCCAAACACAGGCTTTCTGTAGTTTTCTGGGCTTTGGATTTAGACTCCACATTGCTGGAGCCCAGCCTTGATGGTATGCTAACATCCAAAGTTAGACTTTCCTTCTCGGGACGTAAAATAGACATGGGGGGTTTAACAGGGTTAAATAACGTGTGTTGTGCTAAACTTTATGTCTTCCTTTCCTGACTCTAATCAATGCTATTGGTTAGCTCTAAAAGTATCAGTTTTGGCTTATGGATTCACTTTAAAATAATTTCCTTGGAATACCTTTGTGTTTTTAGCAGGGAGTCTGTTCAGGGCTCACTGCCGCTGTTGTTCCTTGACAGTGGGAGAAAGAGAAAGTGGAGAACAATGCCAGGTGACTCCGGAGACTCAGGCCTTGGGAGGAACCGCAGCCATGTGTACACAGCTCACGTCTTCGTCGATTCTCCATTGCTGTGATAAGACATCATGACCGAGGCAACTTGGGGAGAAAGAATTTTCTTGCTGCTCACTGGGTCAGGGGGTTAGTTAGCATCTGTGACCATCATGGCAGGAAGCATGGCAGCAGGTAGGCGGGCATAGTGCCGGAGCAATAGCTGAGATATAACTCAAGCCACAAGCGCTGGTCGTAGAGAGAGGCACTGGAAATGGTGTGGGCCTTTAATCCTCAAAGTCCATCCTTAGTGACAAACCCCCTCCAACAGGGACCCCATTCCTAACCCTGCCCGGGTAGTATCATCAACTGAGGACCAAGCCTTTAAACCTATGGGAGACATTCTCATTCAAACCACCGCAGCAGAGCACTCCTGGGTGCATATAATAGAAACAAGTTCCCTACTGTCGCCCCACTAAAGAATGCCAGGGGCTTCTGGAAGACTCTAACTCTATTAACCAAACACCATTATTTGAACCAGAACCACCCTGTGTGGGAGACACAGTAATCTTTCTTAACCTGCTAGTCATATGAGCGTAATCTGGTCTCCATCCCCGTGGGGCTGCTCTGAGAATTAAATCTCACCAATCTGCTCATCCAGATATCCAGAAAGCATGTCTGTTAATCCAAGTTTTATTACTCCAGTGAAATACTTGAGGCTGGGTCACTTTATTAAGAAGAGAGCTTATTCACTTAACAGTTCTGGGCAATGGCAGTCCAGAGTCTGCATGAGTCCTGCTTGCTGGCAGTGTCCCAGTGTCACATAGGGCTTGTCTCTTCTCTTATACAGCCATAAGGATTAGGTCATGTTGACCTTGTATGGTCATGATCCCTTCCCCAGGGTCCTTCCTTACAACTTGACCACACTGAGGAGCAGCCTCCAGGAAATGAATCTTAAGGGATGCATATGAAACTGTGTCCAAACCAGCAATCACACCGCATCTTCATCGGTAACGAGCATCATTTCTTCCTTCAACACCCATTAGTCTTCTCCTCTATCCCAGAGGAGTTCCTTGAAGATGAAATCCACATTAGATCTTGTCCATTCTAAGAATGAGACCCAGGATTGCACTCAGCAAACTTGCAGCCCCACTGTAAGAGATTATGGGGGGAAAATACTTAAAGGTATATGGAAGGTTTTGTCCCTTCCACTTCATCGCAAGGAGGATGGTGTCTTTGACTTGCACTGCCTTCTTTGAAAACTGTGGTCAAAGCTCACTATGACCCATGATCTCTGCTACTCTTGATAAGAGTGCAGAAAGTGGAATTCATTGCTTTCTGCCCTTGACTGTGGATGTGACATGCTTCAAGTACCTGCCCAGTGACTTTCCTGCAGCAATGGACTATGACCTGAAAATGTGAACCAAAGGAACCCCTTTTCCCCAATTTGCTTTTTGCCAGGGTAAAATACAGCCCTAGAAATGGAACTTGGACAGATAGCTAAGGTGTGATCTTCCATGAGGTGAAAAGAGGAGTATGCTAGGAGAAATGAATCCAGGAACAGCACCCTGTGATTGTGAACACAAGGTTTTTGCCTCCTGACTCATATTCAGTTGTGAACATAGATGTCTGGTTTTATATCAGAGCCCTGCCATTTATTTGACAAGACACTCCAGATTTTTATTCTGTACTACTGCTGCTTGCCCATTCAGCATGGTGGCTGCTTTCTCACCCGAAGACTCAAAGCACACAAAATTTCAATACTAGCTTCTATTACACATGGACATGCATTATATGGGGAAATAATCATTGGTTTTAATCTCTCAGTCTCTGGGTTGGGACCACTTGTTATTTCAACATGATCTAGCTTATCCTGAATCCTACAAAATATTCATAAACTGAATATTTTCCATAAACCAGACATTGTTAACTGTTTAAAAAATAGTGTATATAGTTATCAAAATAACTCCAAAAGTGATCCTTTGTATATTTCGCATAAAGCCTTAAGTAGAGCAGGATCACAGGTTTGTAGATGGGTGGTCAGGATGGGCCCGGGCAGTCTGACTTGCTCCTTAGTCCTTCATTATTATGTATGTTGGTGTTATAGCAACTCGGTGCCTTACGAGGTGACAAGGAAAACCCTGACAACTGTGAAGAGAGCATGTCTGGACAGACACAATGTCCATGAGGAAGGTAATTAGGGAAACCCTACTCTGAAATACAGCAGGCGTGCTTTGCAGATAGACTCTAGCCAACTTTGGGGTATTCACATCCCTGGCAATTCAGGTTGACAATATTAGCATCACCTGCTCTAGTGATAGACTGTAGTGAAGATGAAGATTTTATAGATATAACTAAGGACACAAATGTTTTGTTGTTGTTTAAAATTGAATTACTTATATAAAGGACCTCTTCTAGGTGGAGCTGATATAACCAGGTAAAAATCCTTCATTTTTTGTTGTTGTTTGTTTGCTTGTTTTTTTTTTTCAGACAGGAACTGGGATAGAATTGTGTTTTGTTGGCCTAATGAAGCAAGACCCATGTTTGGGAATTTGATGTGACAGAACATGGTAGGGACCTCTAGAAACTGTAGGTGGCCTCCAGTAAAGGCTGGGGACAAGATGAAGCCCCAGTTTGACAGCTAGAGGGAAATAAATTTTACCAGCACCCAGAGAGCCTGTAAATGGATTCTTCCCCAGAAAGGCAGTGTGGCCCACATCTTGGCTGCACCGTTGTAGGAATCTGAGTGGAAAACACAACTGAGATGTGCCTGGACTACTACCCACAGAAGCTATGAGATAATAAATCCATGCTGTCATAAGCTTCAAGGTTATTGGTGACTTCCTCTATTGTGATGGAAGACAAAACCAGAGTTAAGGGATGAAACTAGAAGGAAGGGTGATTCAATAAGAGTAAGGACAGGATGGGAAGAGATGTATGCCAGAGTAGGAGCTGAGTGACGTCTGATTTGGAAAGACCTCGTGTGATGTGGGAAAGAATGGGAAGAGGTGTATGCTGGAGGAGGAGCTGAGTGACACCTGAACTGGGAAGGCCTCCTGCGATGTAATTGTGTAGACAGATTTTTCTTTGGGCTGCTAGCTCACAAAAACAATTGCACAGAGACTTACTATTAATTATGAAAGCTTGGTCTATAGCTTAGACTTGTCCCATGAGCTGTTATAACTTAAGTTAACCAATTTCTATTAATTTACATTTGGCTCGTGGCTTTTCACCTCTCTTTCATCTTGCATCTCCTGTTTCCTCTCCCTGTCCCTTGGTGTCTTCCCCTGTGCCACCTAGATTCCTCTCTTCTTCTTCTCTCTCTGTCCAGAAGTCCCACTTAACCTCTTCCTGCCTAGCTATTGGTCATTCAATTCTTTAGTAAAACAATCGGAAGGTGCCTTGGCAAAGATACATCTTCACAGTTTACAAAAAGATCATTCCAAGACAGGTTGGGTATCATTTAGGTAGAACATGAGAAGTCTTCCAGAATCTTCCAGCACTGGAGTAATATGTGACTAGAAACACAAGGATGTATGGGAAAAACGGACTTTGAAGTAGAGAAGGAAAATTGGAATAAAGTGAGTAAAAAGGACATTAAAAAACACCTTGTCCTTCATGTGTGCATCTTCTGCCATCACAGGAGACATAATCACACACAGAAAGTTGCCTGATCCTCTCAGGTTCGCTCAGTCTGAGGCATGGAGTGTTCTGTAGATCCATCCATTGGGGCTGGGCTCCACAACTCTACATTTTGATTGATTTTTAGCTTTCTGTGGTTGTTCCCATCTATTGCAAAGAGAAGCTTCCTTGATGAGGGATGAAACCCACTCTTACCTGTGGGTACAAGAACAGATGTTTATGGATTGTTGTTAGGTATTATGCTGGCTCAGTAAAGTCATGGTTGTAGGTTCTCCTCAAATACGACTTCACTAGCACTAATTAGGTAACTAGGGTTCTAGTGCCAGGTAAGAGTTTGCACTTGCTGAGTGAATTTTAAGTCCAATAGAGATCTTTTGGTTACTGCCAAAGTATGCGTGCCACTACTATACCCTTAGGGTTAGTCAATACCAAGTGGTCAGCCCTGAAATCATATATACAAGTAATGTGTGTGTGTGTGTGTGTGTGTGTGTGTGTGTGTGTGTGTGTTAGGCATGTAACAACAGTTAATGGAAAAAGAGACCATTTGAAAGAGAACAAGAGGAGTATATGGGAAGATTTGAATGGAGGAAAGGGAAGGGAGAAATGTTACAATTATATCATAATCTCAAATAAGAAAGCATCTTGTCCACTTACTAGACCAAGGATCTTGTGACCATGACCTTTGTAAGAAAAAGCAGGTTTACAGGAGTTTGGGGGGGGGTGACTTTTCGAGACAGGGTTTCTCTGTAGCTTTGAAGCCCGTCCTGGAGCTATCTCTTGTAGACCAGGTTGGCCTCAGACTCACAGAACTCCACCTGCCTCTGCCTCCCAAGTACTGGGATTAAAGGTGTGAGCTACCACTGCCCACTGGAGATTTACAGTTGTAATAAACAAATTGTCATGATTGGGATATCATGACATCATGGGTCACTGGATAGACCCTAAAACTGAAGGTGGATTTTCTTATACGAGTGATACCTACAAAGAAGGGAGCTAATCATCCAGAATAAGATGGTATGCAGGAGAGGGAGAGGACAAGGCCTCAGAGGACCACAACTGGAGTGGTACATCTCACATTGAAGACCAGGGATCTCTAGTGACTAACACAAGTTAGGAGAGACTAACTCATGGATTCTTCTCGGAAGCTTCCACAACTAAACAGTTTCTTCCGTGACTCCAAAGCCAATGCACACCACTAGAAGAAAAGGAGTGGAGGAGATGCAGGGCCTGAGGAAACTGTATTTTTGGCTCCCTGTTCTCTGTGTCTGAATAGGATTAGTCCCAAAGCACTACTGTCTCTGAATAAAGAAATATGGGGATTTTTCTGTAGAATACTGTCTCTGTTTATACGGGAAAGCACGTGTAGGGACTGTTACATTCTGAGCATGCTCACCTGAAGGTCACGAAACAGAAGCTCCCAAAGGAAAGGTGGTGGGGAAAGGCTTATGTGCTTGCCCCACTTAAGATGACATGAAAGAGAATGAGTCAGAGTAATTTGGTCCCCTTCACTTGTTTCTTCAGCTTTTCCAGAGTTTTAACTTAAACAAAGAAAAAAACAACTTAGAAGATGTATTTGTATCTTAAAGGATGGTCAGATGCAGCCCTCTACACCAATGGCACTGGCCCTCAGTGTGTCTGCTTTGCTTAACAGAGAAACCTACACAAGGATGGGGAGAGCTTGGGGAAATGGGACGGTTAGGATGGAGGAAGGGTGGATATGGGAGCAGGGAAGTATATATCTTAATTAAGGGAGCCATTTTAGGGTTGGCAAGAGACTTGACTCTAGAGGGGATCCCAGGTGTCCATAGAGATGTCCCCAGCTAGTTCCTTGGGCAGCTGAGGAGAGGGACCCTGCAATGGCCTTATCTTATAGCCATACTGATGAATATCTTGCATATCACCATAGAAACTTCATCTGGCGATGGAAGGAGATAGAGACAGAGACCCACATTGGAGCACTGGACTGAGCTCCCAAGGTCCAAATGAGGAGCAGAAGGAGGGAGAACATGAGCAAGGAAGTCAGGACCGCGAGGGGTGCGCCCACCCACTCAGATGGTGGGGCTGATCTAATGGGAGCTCACCAAGGCCAGCTGGACTGGGAGTGGTGGAGCATGTGATCAAACCAGACTCTCTAAATGTGGCGGACAATGAGGGCTGACTGAGAAGCCAAGGATAATGGCATTGGGCTTTGATCCTACTGCATGTACTGGCTTTGTGGGAGCCTAGTCTGTTTGGATGCTCACCTTCCTAGACCTGGATGGAGGGGGGGAGGACCTTGGACTTCCCACAGGGTAGGGAACCCTGACTGCTCTTCGGACTGGAGAGGGAGGGGGAGGGGAGGAGGGAAGGAGATGGAAATTTTTAATAAAAAAATTAATTAAAAAAGAACTTAAAAAGAAAGAATTAGTGATTCCAATAGCTTGATTTTACTCCTGTGGCCTTCAGAGTTGTGTGGGCATTGGCTATAAGCTTCCGTCATTCTGGGCTTCCTGATTACCAGCCCACGTAAAACAGAGTGACTTGAGGAGAAAAGACAGTGGAAGGAACTGGGATCAAGCAAGGGGACTTGGTAGTGGCGCTTGTGTGAGGTGTCAATACCCCAGGCCAGCAGCAGTGATGGAATGGATGGAGCAGAGGCATCCACTGCCCAATTTTCCATGTCTAATCTCCTCTATGTGCGATGCTTATGGACCTGGAACTGAAGATGAACATGTGCTGGGAGTACAGATAATGATTATTATTTCATGGATAGCAAAACTGAGGCCCCAAAAGCTTAACTGGTTTACCCTTTTCTAGTCCACGTCTATCAAACAAAAAGAGTAGAGCTTTAGCTACTTCTCGTATCATCTCTCTGCTCCTTTTTGTTATTTTTATCAAAGAGTCTTAGAGGTGGAAATTTAAGGAACCCTAGACACATAAACCTGGGCCTGGGTCTGTAAGCGCAGCATCCTCTGGGTAAACGGAGAGAGGTGCTAATCAGCATTTTGCTATTATTAGCCTACATTAATTTAGTTTATATAATAATTAATATTAATATATTAGCTTCTACATTAATTACTGGAGACTCTGACAGTTTGAGCTCAGGAAGGCTAATGTGAGGGCAGTCTTGAGAAGTTAGAGCAGAAGGCTCAGACTTTCAGAAGCACACTGTGTTTCAGCTTCAGGGACAAAGTGACAAGGACATGGGGTTGGAAATGTTGAAATGAAGAGGGTCACTTGCCATGTCACCCCTTCTCCCCAGAGCTTGCTCTTTCTCTCTCTCTCACCTTGCTAGAATTGTTCTCTAAATAGCCTGGTATGCGGACTAACGGGTAGGGGAAGATTGATGAAATTTTGACATTTGTGTTGGAAAAGGTTGTAGACACTTCTCTTATTTGCTTCCTGACTGGCAACTATTTCTTTCTTCTGGAGAAGGACATTGGTTTCACTTGGAAAGTCTCTTACCAACATCTAAAGCCCCTGAAATTCCTACATTTCAGCCCCCCCAAACTTACACCTGACCACCACTATATGTTACCTCCATGCCTTGTGCTTGACTCAAGAGTCAGTCCAAAGGACTCAATGTCAAAGTGTTCCTTTCAAGCTGGGGAAGGGTCTTTTGCACCCAGACTTGAGTGGCTTAAGGCTCAGCTTCATCATGGACTCCAAAATCATCTTTTGTAGTAATATAAGCGGCGGGGCTGAATCCCCAGCACCCCTGCCGCCTGGCTAGCTCATGCCCCGAAATAATTACACAGACACTGTATTCTTTTAATCACTGCTTGGCCCATTTCTATCTAGCCTCTTCTAGGCTAACTCTCGCACCTGAACTAGCCCATCTCTAATAATCTGCTGTAGCCCACAAGATGGCTTACCAGGGAGATTCTAGCCTACGTCCATCCTGGGTCGGAGCTTCATCACATGTGACTCAGAGAGCAGAGCTCTCGTGTCCGCCCTGGAGATGGGAGCATGGCGTCTCTGCTCCAGAGCAGAGCTGTCGAGTCTGAGCTCACTTCCTCTTCCTCCTAGCATTCTGTTCTGTTTACTCCTCCCACCTATGTTTTAACCTATCAGGGCAAGCAGCTTCTTTATTTAATTAACCAATGACCTTCCTCCATCAATCTTTGGTCTTGTTTCATATCTCTTCATTTTGGGTTATTTTCTCTATATCAAGAATTCTAGTTCTCCTCTGCCCAGCATCTATATTGCCAATTTTCACAGAAGAATTCTTAATTTACTATACTTGCCTACATGGCCCACCCTTTTAGATAATTAAAGTTGGGAAAATAAAGTTTTATGATGCATTCAGACTCCCTACACAGCTAGAAAGAGTCAAGACAGGAGCCCCCCTTTCCAATGCAGAAATTCACTAACTACAGACAATGAGGAGTTTGCCCACAGCAGGCCAGACTCAAGTGTCCCATCTTCCTTCAGCTTTGAGGTTCTGTAACTTTTGCTGCTATCTAGAAAGTTAACTTTGTCATTAGATATTTCAGCATCAGAAGAACATAATTACTCATGTCACTGTAGTACAGTTGGCCAAGTCTCACTCCTTTGAAGCTATATAATCCAACTCATAAGCAGCTGCTGAGTTAAACCCAGAATTACTGGAATAAGGGTGGTGGGGTCATATTCTGGGAGGTTTTTTAGAGAGGCTCACTTTCCTCCAAAGGCAGGAGGCAGAAGGAAAGGTAGTCCTTCCCTTCCCATCACCTTTTAGCATGGACTTCTTCAAGTTTCCCTTCCTGACCATTCTCGACCTTGAGCTCCACTCTTCATGGTGTCTCAAGGTCTTCCACCCAAAGCAGCTCATGTCTCTCCCTTCCTGAATGCCAGAGAAGTCCCATTTTACTAAGTCAAAGCTCAAGACCTGACTTGGAATTGGTGCCACTCTCTTTGCAGTCAAACAACAGCCCGCCTTTCCAATGACATCTGTCCCTTGTTTCTCTGGTTTCCCATTTCCTCTATGCTGTGCTCTTCATGCAATGAGCACCTAAGGTGCAAGCCTTTGGCACCTTTGCATGTGTGTCTGCCTCACCTGAAAAGCCTCTTTCCTGGGACAATGCTCAGCACCTACTATGGGTCTCTACTATATTTAAACTCCCTGAGTGAGTCTATTGTGCAGGGTTGAGAACAGACTCCACAAGTCCAAATTCCGGTTTCTCCTATTTCCCTGTGAGACTCTTGGATAAGTCAGACTTCATTTCCCCATCTGTAAAATGGGGGGAAAAAGAGGACCTCAAAGACTTGAGTATGAGTTTTAAATGTGACAAATAACACAAAGCAAATGCCATAAACACTCTGTGAGTAGTGTATCTGTGTGATTGTGTGTATCTATTTGTGTGCATTTGTATGTGTGTCTGTATGTGTGTGCACATGTGTATGTGTGTGTATTTATCTCTATGACTATTTATGTTTATGTGTGAGTGTGTGTTTGTGTGTGCTATGAGTGTATATGTGTATCTGTGGGATTATATATGTCTATGTATGCAAGTGTGTGTTTGTGTGTGTATGTCTGTGTATACCTGTATGACTATGTATCTCTCTCTCTCTCTCTCTCTCTCTCTCTCTCTCTCTCTCTC
>NC_022014.1:10551103-10566077 GCF_000317375.1 Microtus ochrogaster | reverse complement strand
TGTTGTGTGTGTGTGTGTGTGTGTGTGTGTGTGTGTAGGCTAGTGGTCAACTGTGAGTGTCTTTCGTCAGAAACAATCCACCTTGTTTTTGGAGACAACTGGGATCTGAGACTAGCTAATTCAGCTAGACTGGGTGACCAGTGAACCAGAGACCTATCTACCTGTCTCTGCCTCCATGCCAGCATGCTCGACTTTTTACATGGGCTAGGGGAATTGAACTCAGGTCCTCGTGTTTGTGTGGCAAACACTTTACAGACTGAGCCATCTCTCCAGCCTCCACACCCCACACAACATATACCACAAGCATCTTCTGCTTCTTCTACACATCATGTATCTCTCTCTAGGCACATGGCAGCATTGTCAAGGACGGACAACAACTGTGATTTTTCTCTAAGGCTTTGGTATTTACTAGTCCATTTCTTTCCTTTTCTCTGCTGCAGACACAGGCTGGTTTGGGAGCTCCATAAGTGGCAACCTCTAATTTCATCATGGGTGACATTACCCAGGATCACATATCAGTAGATAGGGACAATGAAGAGCCATGATGGGGGTACTGATTGTGGGACAAAACCATTACTATTCAGGATGACCCAGGATTGCACAGCTACTGTTAACCCAGTGGCTATGGTGCTCCATCTCTACAGGTGACAGTACAGAGTAGAACAACCTGTTTTTATGGAAACAAACAGCTGGCCAAAGAAAGACCAGCCTTGTGCAGAAGTGAGAAAAGCTCCAGGAAAATGTGTGAGCACCAACCGTGTTCCCATGGGCAAAACCCTTGGAGCTGCGAGCTGGGCTGCTGGCAGCGACCCAGGGTAGAGTGCAGTGTTTAAATGCTTTGCTCCTGCTCCAAACACCTGGCCTGTGACTGCTCATACCTCAGCCAAAGAACAAGCAATCTAATCTGAGACTATATTTTGGTAAAAATAAAAATAGGCTCGGTTGAGAAAGGGCAAGTTGTATTGCCCTTTGTTTCTCACTACTTCCCCCATACAAACACACAACACACACGTGCGCACACACACACACACACACACACACACACACACACACACACACTGTATTATTGCTTCTCCAGCTGTGAGAACTCTCTTGGGAACAGTAAGAGCTCTCATCTGCCTTAAACAAACCAAAGAAAGCACCTATGCCTTCTGCCCTACCTGTTTGTGGATTTTGAGAACTGTATAACTGGCATTTAGACATTACCTTAATGAGAATTGTCAGTGACTTCTCAGGGCAGCCACGGGAAGCCACGTGGTAATCCTCTCAGTTACTGGTGACGAACCAAAGAGGTGAAGCATTTTGCTCAAGGTCACATAACTGAGGTTGAATGAAGGCAGGAGCCACACTTTGAGGATGGAAAGATCCGGGCTCTCATCTCCACCTGCTCCTTAGCAGCAGGATGACGGTGATCAAGCTCTTCCTCCACCGAGTCGACATTTTCTAGTTGTTGAAATGACATGTGAAGCTTGCTGCACAGATTTATTATCTATTGAGTGAAAGCCTTATGAAAGGTCTGAATGTCAAGCACATGGCCTCATAATGCCGTCCCACTTATTCCTTTTGCTTAGTGCTGCATCAGTTAGCGCCTGGGCTCAGATCAACTGATCCTCAACTCCCATTCTTTCCACACTCCATGCTGCCTAACACCCTGTGTCTCCACCTCTGTGAGAGCACAGTGCAGGGGATGCAGTGAGGGTGATCCCTGGCAACCAGAAAAGCATTTATCCATTGATTCATTCGTGCAGTGAGTGAGCACCATGAGGCTTTAGTTGGATAGCAATTCCAGCTCTGAGAATTCAGGTTAAATTGTCTGTGGGAAGTCAAATGGCCATATCTGATAGCCAAATGGGTGGACTAAGCTTAAGCTCCTGGAAGCATCCTGAGCTTTGCATGAGACTTTACAGCTCAGTGTGGTACAGGAGATCAAAACAGATGCCAGCATTTAACATTCTCAGATTTGTGGAGCAGAGGTCTTTCTGAGCCCAGGTTACCACACTCAGTAAAATACTTTTTAATTGCAAAGAGACGTTTCTTTCATGAAGGGTGCAATCATGTGTGGGTGTAAAGACAAATGTTTAGATTGTTTCTGGGGATTATGCCAGTTTAGCAAAGCTGTAGATTCTCCTGCTCCAGGATCAGCAACTTTACTAACACTGAGTGATTAGTGAGATTTCCAGTACCAGACTTGTTTTCCCTCATTGTTGAATGAGACTTAAGTCCAATTAGAGAGCCATTGGTTACTGATAAGGTGTGTGTGCCACTACTTCATTATTGGGGTTACTATGCCATGCTGGTCATTGATGTGGCTCACAGGTGTCACAGCTGGGTAGACCTTTGGTGGCTTCCATCTCCCAGAAGCTTGCATGTTGTCTAGGACCATGAGAGCTAGTCCTCAAGGAAGAGACATTCAGATCCATTCCAGCTCAAGGACCACTGGGTCCTGCGTCTGAAGTGCACAGTGTCTTCATCAATAGGGATTTACCTTCCATATCTGGAGGATACCCAATGGCAATGGCAATAGGCTGAATGTTTTGACAGTCTCTTGGACATACCTGACCAGTAGCTTAAATGAGAGCTTTTCCTCAAAGAAATTTCTTTTGCAACAGACAGAGACCATTACAGAAAACTACAACCACTTAAAATGCAGAGTGTAATGTGTTATTTGGTCCCAGTGGGTGCATCTACAAAACATTCCTGCACCTAAGGCTCAGGAAAGGGACAGAAAGATTTCAATAACCAGAAGATCAGGGAGTTTGCTGTAAGATTGTGTCTCCTAGTAATATCAGAAGTTACACTCATATAGTCTCTCCAACATGTTTGCCCAAACATGAGATGAACAAGGATGACATCAATAAACTTGATAAAATTGACTGGAGAAAGTCCATGAGTGTAGAGATATTTCACTTGTATTTTAGTAAACAAAGCTTGCCTAAAGGTCACTGAATAAAACAGCAGCACTGATCAGCCTTACAAACCAGGCAGTGGTGACACACACCTTTAATCCCAGCAGCCATGCTAATTTGTCATAGAAACTGGATGGTAGTGGTGCATGCCTTTAATTCCAGCACTGAAGAGGAATATAAGATGGGAGGAGACAGTTCACAGTCTCATTCTGAGATTCCTGGAGGCATTGCCATTTCAGACTGAGGTAGAGGTAGGAGCCAGTGCATGGCTGTTTTGTTTTTCTGACATTCAGGCAAGTTTTATTTGTTAAAATACAAAGGAAATATCACTATACATGAAGCCTCAACACTACACAAAGAACTACAAGCAACTAAAGAATTGTAATAGGGAGAAAGCTTCCAGGAAAGTGCACACTGATAACTTATCCAATAACAAATGATCAGCCCCCAAAACACACATATGAGCAAGATGATACAAACTGAGTAGGTTACACTTTAAAATATGTATGTATGTACGTATGTATGTGTGTGTGTGTGTGTGTATATATATGCATACAATTGCAATTGATGAAAATCTAGGTCATGAATTTGAAAAAGAGTGAGGAAGCATATGAGAGGTCTTGAAGAGAAAAGGAAGGAAGAAAGATGTAATTGTATGATAATCTCAAAAATAAAATATTTTAGATAATCCATTTCTCTGCAGAGTTGATAATCTCATTTTTCTTTATATCTGTACAGAATTCTGTTGTGTATATGCACCAAATTTTTATTATCTATTCATCATCAGCTTCAAGATATTTTGGATGTTTCCATTTCCTAGATATTGTGACTAGAACAGCATGAACACAGTTGAGCAAGTGTCTGTGGAGTAGAATGTTGAGTCCTTGGGCATGTATCATGGAGTGACATAGTTGGGTCATATGATATATCTACTCTTAGTTTTCAGCTGATAATTCCCCCCTCTAATTTCCAGAGTAGATGAACCAGTTTGCAGTCCCATCAGGAGTACATGAGGGACCTCTTTTCTCCACATCCTCACAAGTATGTGTTGGCAGTTGTTGATCTTAAACTATTCTGACTGGAATAAAATAAAATCTCAAAATTGTTTTATTTTTCATTTCCCTCATTGCTAAGGATACTGAACACTTGTAAAGAAATATTAGCAATTTTTGTTTCAGATCTGTAGCCCATTTTTTTTAATTGGGTCATTTGTTTTCTTGTTTCTTTGTATATTGTTCTTTGTATATTTTGGATATTAATCATCTGTTAGGTGTATTGCTGACAAATTCTTTTCCATTCTATGGACTTTTTCTTTGTTCAGCTGATTGTTTCCTTTGCTGTACAGAGCTCTTTAGTTTTATGAGCTTCCATTTGTCATTTGGGCTTAGATCCTGAGGGAACAGAGTCTGGTTCAGAACATCCATCCTCCACCTGTGCCATCATATGCCTGGCTTTTCTTCTGTTTCAGTGTTTCAAGATTCACATTGGGATCTTTGACCTATTTGGAAGATTGTGCAGGGTGATAGATATGAGACTAATCTCATTCTTCTATGTGGATATCCAGTTCTCAAGGCACTATTTGTTAAGGCTGTTTGCTGTCTTTGGACATTGTTGTCAAACATCAGATGATTGTAATTATGGGTACACATGCTATGTCTTCTATTTTGTTCTATTGATCTACATGTTAGTTTCAGGCCCATCCCATGTTATTTTTATTAATTTATCTATATTATGGTTTGAAATATGTTATGATAATTCCTCCAAATGTGTTATTTTGTTCAGTATTTCTTTGGCTATCCTTAGTCTTTCACGAGCCAATATAAATTTCAGAATATATTTCTGTAAAAAATATCTTCCGTATTTTTATTGGAATTGTATTGAACCTGTAAATTCCTTTCGGTAAGATGGTTATTTCTGCAGTACCTATTCCACCTATCCATAAGGATATCTTTCATCTTTCTCAATCTCTTTCTTCAGAGATTATAAGTTTTCTTTGCATATGTCTTTTATTTCCATGATTAGGTTTATTCCTAGATATTAAGGCTATTGATCCTGATTTTAACGGACCATGTTTGAGGTTATTTTTCCATTTTGGATGATGTAGGCTGTAAGTTTGTTGTGTATAGCCTTCATTATACTGAAATGTGTTTTCAGTAGTCATGGATCCTAGCTCCAAACCTTAAGATGTGAGTATACAATGTGTATTAACCTCAGAAACAAGGATGTAAAAGTGGAACCATGGGAGGCAGAGAAGGAGATTTAGAGACAGGAGTAGTAAGACATAGGCACTGGGAAGTAGGAAATGTGGAAGACAAGGGTGGACTTTAGCTGGGGGAGGGTAATTCAGAGGAAAAGTGAGGAAGGAGGGATAAATAATACTAAACACATCTGAAAACTCATAAAGAAACAGTATTTTACATTTCCTTGAAAAATATATTTGTGAGCAAATGTATGTATACATTATATATGTGGTAGGATATTATATCAGTACAATAGATAGATAGATAGATAGATAGATAGATAGATAGATAGATAGATAGATAGATGAGTTATACTATGCCACCGAAGATGGCAATGCTCCCATAGACCATCTAACAAAAACCCCAGTGCTGGGTATGAGAAACTTCCCTTCAAGTTGTTGGCAGGGAAATCCAGGAGCACTTTCCAAAAGAAAGTCAATACTGTTGACCTTGGTTTTCTCCAAAAATTTAAATAAAAAATCCTCTTGCTCAAAGCATATAAACTTGGGACAGAGAACTTGAAGGAATTGTGCTGGAATCGATCTAGAAGCTTCCTCCTTTAGGACTCTCTTTCTCTCCATAGCATCTGAAAGTGCTATGCTGTTGTAGTAGAGGCGGGCTACTGCTTTCCGCCACCTGGCTAGCTTTATCCCAGAAATAATTACATGAAAACTGTATTCTTTTAAACATTGTTTGGCCCATTATATCTAGCCTCTTTTTGGCTAATTCTCATACCTGGATTAGCCCATTTTTAATAATCTGTGTAGCCCATGAGGTGGCTTACCAGGGAAGATTTTAACCTGCGTCTGTCTGGAGTGGGAGAATCATGGTGATTCCTGAATCTGTTTCTTTCTCCCAGCATTCTGTTCTGTTTATTCTGCTTATCTAATTTTCTGTCCTATTAAAGGGCCAGGGCAGTCTCTTTATTTAACCAATGAAATTAACACAAAACAGAAGACTCTCCCCCATCATTTCCCCCTTTTCTGTTTAAACAAAAAAGAAGTGATTTCTTTCTAATCTGTTACTTTCATTGGTTAATTAATAAAGAAACTGCCTAGGCCCATTTGATAAGCCAACCCTTAGGTGGGTGGAGTAAACAAAACAAAATGCTGGGAGAAAGAAGCTGAGTCAGGAGTCGCCATGATTCTCACTCCCGACACAGCCGTAGGTTAAGATCTTTCCTGGTAAGCACACCTCGTGGTGCTACATAGATTATTAAAAATGGGTTAAGAGGCTAAAATTAATGGGCCAGACAATATTTAAAAGAATACAGTTTCCATGTAATTATTTCAGGTAAAGCTAGCCAGGTGGCAGAAAGCGGCCTGCCACCCCTATTACAACACTATGCAAATTACTGAGAAAAAGCAATCAATAATCCTAACCACCTGTAGTATCTATGAAACACAACAATGACCAGTCAACCAAGGTATCTGCAACGGTGTAAGAGTGAAACTTACATCTTGGGGATAAGCGACAGTCATCTAATTGGACTTAAGACCTGCTTAGTTGGAGGGAATTCATGTCTGGAACTATAAACCTAGCCAACTACTTATGACTTGTGAGGTCATGGTACCTCAGGGAGGACCTATTCTTCTACTTTCCTACACCAGTATAATCTCTAACTGCATTTCAAATACCAACAGATAAATGCAGCTCTCACCACTCATCAAAAATCTTTTTGTTAGAAGATAAATACCATTACAGATATCCGCAATGGGTCAAAAGGCAGAAAACAGCTGACCATTGGATTCCCAAATGATACACAGCACAACCCAACACCTAAGTCCCAGGAAACGGTATGGAAGAGGAGCAGAAAGATTGTAACAGCCAGAGAACTAGGACATCTGCTGCAAGACAGTGTCATCTATGTATGACAGGGAAGGTGCACCCAGAAAATCTCAATACAGTCATTTAAACAAGACCAGCAGTGAGAACAATTGAACAGCCAGCATGACTGTGTGGATCCTACAAGGCCCCACTCTTACAGACAATTAATGGCTAGTGAGAGTTGAGGTGTGGCAGGTTCAGAGATGAATATAACACAATTGAAAATATAACCAGCAGCCGGGCGGTGGTGGCGCATGCCTTTAATCCCAGCACTCGGGAGGCAGAGGCAGACAGATCTCTGTGAGTTCGAGACCATCCTGGTCTATAAGAGCTAGTTCCAGGACAGGCTCCAAAACCACAGAGAAACCCTGTCTCAAAAAACCAAATATATATACATTTTATTAACCAGCAAAATTCTTCACAGATCTTGAGAGGACAATAATCAACTTTATATGGAAAAACAAAAAACGCAGGATAGCCAAAACAATCTTATACAATAAAGGAACTTCTGGAGGCATTACCATCCCTGACTTCAAACTCTATTACAGAGCTATGGAAAACAGCTTGGTATTGGCATAAAAAGAGGAAAGTTGACCAATGGAATCGAATAGAAGACCTGGATTTTAACTCACAAACACCTGATTTTCGATAAAAGAGCTAAAATATGCAGTAGAAGAAAGAAAGCATCTTCAACAAATGGTGCTCGCATAACTTGATGTCAACCTGTAGAAGAATGAAAATAGATCCATTTCTATCACCATGTACAAAACTCAAGTCCAAATGGATTAAAGACCTCAATATCAGTCCGAACACACTGAACCTGATAGAAGAGAAAGTGGGAAGTACTCTACAACACATGGGCACAGGAGACCACTTCCTACGTATAACCCCAGCAGCACAGACATTAAGGGCAACATTGAATAAATGGGACCTCCTGAAACTGAGAAGCTTCTGTAAAACAAAGGACACTGTCACTAAGACAAAATTACAATCTACTGACTGGGAGAAGATCTTCACCAACCCTGCAACAGACAAAGGTCTGATCTCCAACATATATAAAGAACTCAAGAAAGTAGACTTTAAAATGCTAATTAACCCAATTAAAAAATGGAGCACTGAACTAAACAGAGAATTCTCAACAGAAGAAGTTCAAATGGCCAAAAGACACTTAAGGTCATGCTCAACCTCTTTAGCGATCAGGGAAATGCAAATCATAACAACTTTGAGATACCATCTTACACATGTCAGAATGGCTAAAATCAAAAACACCAATGATAGCCATTGTTGGAGAGGTTGTGGAGGAAGGGGTACACTCATCCATTGCTGGTGGGAATGCAAACTTGTGCAACCACTTTGGAAATCAGTGTGGTGGTTTCTCAGGAAATTCGGGATCAACCTACCCCAGGACCCAGCAATACCACTCTTGGGAATATACCCAAGAGATGCCCTAACATATTACAAAAGCATTTGTTCAACTATGTTCATAGCAGCATTATTTGTAATTGTCAGAACCTGGAAACAACCTAGATGTCCTTCAATGGAAGAATGAATAAAGAAAGTATGGAATATATATATATATATATATATATATATATATATATATATATATATATTAGAGTACTATTCAGTGGTAAAAAAACAATGACATCTTGAATTTTGCATGCAAATGGAAGGAAATAGAAAACACTGTCCTGAGTGAGGTAATCCAGACCCAAAAAGATGAACATGGGATGTACTCACTCATAAGTGGATTGTAGCCGTAAATAAAGGACATTGAGCCTATAATTCGTGATCCTAGAGAAGCTAAATAAGAAGGTGAACACAAAGAGAAACATATAGTTATCTTCCTGGATATTGAAAGTAGACAAAATTGCCGGGCAAGAATCGGGAGCTTCGGGGTGGGGTGGGTGGGGGTAAGGAGAAATGGAGAGAGAAAAGTGAGAAAAGGAGGATTGGGAAAGCTTGGGGAAATGGGATGGTTGGGATAAAAGAAAAGTGGATATGGGAGCAGGGAAGTATATATCATAATTAAGGGAGCCATTTTAGGGTAGCTGGACTTTAAAAGATACTCCCTTTTGAAAGTGTACTTAATTCTTTAGAAGCTTTAGTGAGAAACACACATTAATTTAACTCAAAAGAGAAGCACTTGCTTCACATACTTCAAAAAATATATATAACCAGTCCTGAGTTGTCAGAGATTAATGCAGACAAGAATGAGTCCTTGTGGAGCTTAGGTTGCAATGAAATTTAACCGAAGTGAATCAAATAGCGACGCCCACTACACGGATGCCCAAGACTCGTTCATGTATCTGTGTAGTCTTTGCAAGAGAGTATTTTTCTGCTCCTATTATGGGCACAGCCATATTGGCTTGTGGAGAGACTGTGACAAGGTAAAGCTGAGTCTCTCCCACCCCCAGAGTGCACGGTTCATTGGAAGAAACAAATAGATGGCAGTCACACATGCATGTGATACGAACAAGGACTGCTGGGAAGTTTTGACCTGAGCAGGAAAGTCGTAGAGGACTACCATGAGGTAAGTATCAACGAGTGGAGAATTAAATAAGCAGGGGGAAAAGAACTTAAAAGAACACATGTACAAAGGTCCTGGGATAGGAAAATCATGTGAAGAACTAGCCAAGGCCAGAGAAGCCCAGTTCAGCGTTATTAGAATACAATTCAAAACTCATCATTGTAACCTTTCTACAACAAAGACTGGGGTCTGCACATTCCTGGTTACTTGATTTTACTATAACAATACATTAGCTTTTTTAAAAAATTTATTTATTATGTATACACGTGTATGACCGCAGGCCAGAAGAGGGCACCAGATCTCATTACAGATGGTTGTGAACCACCATGTGGTTGCTGGGAATTGAACTCAGGACCTTCGGAAGAGCAGGCAATGCTCTTAACCACTGAGCCATCTCTCCAGCCCCAATACATTAGCTTTTGTAAATGTTCAGTGTGTGTGTGTGTGTGTGTGTGTGCCTGTGCGCGAGCACACACGCTGCTGCACATGTATATGTGTTTTCATGTATGGGGGAGCACAGGTGGAGTGTGTATAGGTGCAGGAGCACATGTATGTGTGTACATGTGTGTATTTACATATACGGTTGATATCATTTATATTGGTGCAGAATCTCTCCTGAAACCAGAGCTCTACTTTCCAGCTAATCTGACTAACTTGTTCTGGGGCTCCCCAGTCTCCACCTCCCATATGCTGTTACTACAGGCCACACCCATCTGGCTTTTCAGATGGGTTCTGGGGAACTGAACTCTGGTCATTATACGTGAGGAGCAAACACTGAACCCTTCAAGCCATCTGCCCATCCAGGCATAATTTTGTTAAATAGAGAAGTTTTATTTTTTAAAACTAGTGAGTTTCATTACCACACTCAATGAATATATTTACTTCTAAAGATGCCTTTTTTGGTAATTTTAAATTTGCAAACCATTGCACAACTATTTTAAGACACGTTCTGAACTTCTAAATGTGAAGCACGTGGTGGAACCGAGAGATTTCTGTGATTGTGACAATCACTGCAAACATAGCCTAAGTCTTCACTGTAACCCCAAACACCCTCCATTTCAAACTCAGACAACGCAGATGGAGAACAGAGGGGCTGTCACTCTGACACAAGCAGGCTTGAACCCAGAAATCTGCTCTCTGCATCTGTACCACTGTTTAGAGCTAAGCAACCACAGTCCACCTCTGGAGTCAGCTAATTTCTTAGGGTGTCTGTGCTCCACTAGGTGCTCCTTACAATGGCTGATGAGCCTTTCACCAATGCATGAGGCAAGAGACAATTGGCCTTGATCAACTGGCATATGCTGTGCCTTTGGGCATATCTCTGCCTTCTTTTGATCCATGCCTGGCTGTGGTGATGATCACCTCTGGGCTCGGGACGAGCCACACCATGAGGGTTGTTCTGTTAGGAGCAGACGCGTCACTCTCCAGGAAATGGTGAGCCCAGGGGCATTGCGAGACAGGAGGTTATTTATGTGCCCTCAGTCTCATCTGTCATGTCCACCTTTGAGAATTACAAGGGACGTCAGCCCATTGCTCATTACCCAGCTGTCCGTTCTGCTAATATATCAACTGGTTTTCTGACAGATCTCATGGCACAATTAAAGAAAAGAAGAGACTGTTAAAATGTTAATACATCCGTTGCTGTTTTAGCTTTGTGACCACATGTTCAACAAAATGACTTAGAAATTTGCCTTATGGCTTTAGAGGTTTTCATCATTGAGGGTAGTAAAGGTGTGAGAGATGAGCAGCTTACATCATGATAACCAGGAAGGACAGACAGACAGACAGACACACACACACACACACACACACACACACACACACACACACACACAGTAGTTGGCTTAATTCCATGTGAGTTCCCAGCCTATGGGGTGATACTGTCCATATTTAGGGTGTTATCTTCTCAGCTTAATTTTTATTTTTATTTTTGGAAATGCCCTCACAGACATACCCATAGATGTGCCTTAGTAATCTCCCCAATGTCTTTTAATCAAGTTGGCTGTCTAGATTAATCACCACAGAATAAAGAGTCTCTCATTCACTCCTGGAAGTACAGACCTTGCAGGTCAGTGTAGCCTGGCTGTCAGCTGTTGGATGTGAGTGTTGCCGCATCCCTAGGTTGACATACCATAGGGATTTCTCACTGTGCTCTGCTCAGTTTGTTGTAGATTAAATAGAAAATGTACCCTGTAGGCTCCTGTGTTTGAACATTTTGTCCCAGTGGTTGGTGCTGTTCTGGGAGATTATAGAAACTTCAGGAGGTGGAGCCTCCCTGGAGAAGGATGTCACTGGTTTTGGTGTCTAAGGTTTGGCACATTTCTTATCTACTCTTCTCCTTGACTGCAGACACAATGTCACCAGCTGCCTCAGTTTCCCTTTGCCATATCTTCCACACCATAATGGGTTTTACCCACTGACCTAAAATCCAAACAAGTCCTTCCTCCATAAATTTCCTTCTCTTCAGGTCACAGCAGCAAGAAATACAAGGAATAAGGTTTTGGATTATGATGTTTATATATTTGATATTCATCTATATCTGCATTTCACAGTGCCTAAATGACCTGAAATTTGTATTATAGCTTAAATGTGTAGGTATCTACTTGGGCTGAGACTAATCTTCAGCTTCATTTTAAACAGAGACCAGTTGACTTAAATCTTACTGTCTCAATTTCTGTATCTACAATATGAAGCTAACAGATACCCTATATAAAATATGCCTAGTCCATACTAGTTCATCAGGATACACCACTTCTCCCATCCCAGTCCTTTAATTATTATTATATCCAGTAGGATTCTTAAAGTTGGTCTTCCAATCAATCCATCAGAAACCATTAGCACCCCTTTTTATTAACTTACAAAAAATTCTGTTTCATTATGCCATTTGTTTGTTTGTTTATTATTTTTATTGAGCTGTATATTTTTCTCCACACCTCTTCTTCCTCTCCACTTCCATTCTACCCTCTTCAATGATTCCCACACTCCCAATTTACTCAGGAGGTCTTGTCTTCTTTTATTTCCCATGTAGACTAGACCCATGTATGTCTCTCTAAGGGTCGTTTTTGTTGTTTAGGTTCTCTGGGATTGTGAATTATAGGCTGGTTTTTCTTTGCAATTTGTCTAAAGCCCACTTATGAGTAAGAATATACTATATTTATCTTTCTGGGTCTGGGTTACCTCACTCAATATGATGTTTTCTAGATCCATTCATTTGCCTGAAAATTTCAAGATGTCATTAATTTTTTCCACTGTGTAGTACTCCATTTTGTAAATGTACCATATTTTCTTTATCCATTCTTCGGTTGAGGGGTTTTTAGGTTGTTTCCAGCTTCTGACTATTACAAATAATGCTGCTATGAACATTGTTGAGCACATGTCATTATGGTATGATTGAGCGTCCTTTGGGAATATACCCAAAAGTGGTATTGCTGGGTCTTGAGGTAGGTTGTTTCCTAATTTTCTGAGAAATTACCATGCTGATTTTCAAAGCATTGTACCAGTTTGCACTCCCACCAGCAATGCAGAAGTGTTCTCTTTATCCCATATCCTCTCTAGCATAAGCTGTTATCAGTGTGTTTGATCTTGGCCATTCTGACAAGTATAAGATGGAATCTCAGTGTTGTTTTGATTTACATTTCTCTGGAAGCTAAGGATGTTGATTGAGCATTTCCTTAAGTGTCTTTCAGCTGTTTTAGATTAATCTGTTGAGAATTCTCTGTTTAGGTCTGTACCCCATTTTTTGGATTGGATTATTTGTTCTTTTGATGACTAGTTTCTTGAGTTCTTTGCATATTTTGGATATCAGCCCTTTATTTGATGTGGGGTTGGGGATGTTGTTTTCCCATTCTGTAGACTGCTGTTTCATCTTGTTGACTGTGTCCTTTGCTTTACAGAAGCTTCTCAGCTTCAGGAAGTCCCATTTATTAATTGTTTCTCTCAGTGTCTGTGCTTCTGGAGTTATATTTAGGAAGTGGTTTCCTGTGCCAATGCATTCAAATGTACTTCTCGTTTTTTTTTTTTCTTTTATGAGGTTAATTCTACCTACCCAAGAGCATGTTGGATCTTTCCACTTTCTGTTGTCTTCTTCAATTTCTTTCTTCAAAGATTTAAAGTTCTTGCCATACAGGTCTTCCACTTGTTTGATTAGAGTTACTCCGAGATATTTTATGTTATTTGTGGCTACTGTGAAGGGTGATGGTTCTCTGATTTCTTTCTCAGCCCATTTATTATCTATATAAAGGAGGGCTACTGATTTATTTGTGTTAATCTTGTATCCTGCTACATTATTGAAGGTGTTTATGAGCTGTAGAAGTTCCTAGGTAGAATTTTGGGGGTTGCTTATGAAAACGTATTGGGGACCTTTATGAATCTGTCAGCTGTACGTTTATTGTATATTCTTGTAGGCTCTAACATAAATCCTCATATCATCATCAAATAATGAGAGTTTGACTTCTTTTTCAATTTGTATCCCCTTTGATCTCTTTTTGTTGTCTTATTGTTCTAGCTAGATCCTCAAGTACTATATTGAATACATATGGAGATTGTGGAGAACCTTATCTTATTTCTGATTTTAGTGGGATCGCTTTGAGTTTCTCTCTATTTAGTTTGATGTTAGTTGTTGCTTTGTTGTATATTGCATTCATATGTTTAGATATGTTCCTTTTATCCCTGCTCTCTCCAAGACCTTTATCATGAATGGAGTGTCGTATTTCGTTGAAAGCTTTTCAGCATCTAATGAGATGATCATGTGTTTTTGTTTTTTTATTTCAGTTTGTTTTTATAGCAATTACATTGACAGATTTTTGAACCATCCCTGCATCTCTGGGATGAAGGCTACTTGGTCATGGTGGATGATTTTTCTGATGTGTTCTTGGATTCGGTTTGTCAGTATTTTATTGAGTACTTTTGCTAGGCATGGCAAGAGCACAAGCACAAACAAGTGCCTGCTAACTCATTACGAATAAGCAAAATTGATCAAAACAAACCTGACAGCAGATCAAAAGCCCAGTAACTAATGACTTGCAGTCCTTGTCAATCACAACACACCAGCAGCAACTGCCAGTTTCAAAAGAACCAACCAAAAACGTTCCTGAGATTGTTTCATTTCCCTAACGTCTTAAATACCCATGACCTTTTTGACAATAAAGAGCTTCTGTATTGGAATCTTTTGGAGTTGTTGCCTCAGCATCTTCTCATCCACTCTCTCCCTGGAACACAACAGGCAGCAGCAACAAGCCCACAACAACAACATCTTTGGATCAATGTTCATGAGTGAGATTGGTCTGTAATTCTCTTTTTTAGTAATGTCTTCATGTGGTTTGGGTATCATGTAATTGTAGCCTTATAAAAAGAAGTTTGGCAATGTTCCTTCTGTTTCTGTTGTGTAATCTGAGGAGTACTGGTATTACTACTTCTTTGAAAATCTTATAGAATTCTGCACTGAAACCATCTGGGCTTTTTTTTTTTTTTTT
>NC_022014.1:10548721-10551003 GCF_000317375.1 Microtus ochrogaster | reverse complement strand
TTTTTTAGTAATGTCTTCATGTGGTTTGGGTATCATGTAATTGTAGCCTTATAAAAAGAAGTTTGGCAATGTTCCTTCTGTTTCTGTTGTGTAATGTATTGGTATTATTTATTAGTTCTTCTTTGAAAATCTTGTAGAATTCTGCACTGAAACCATCTGATTCTGGACTTTTTTTTTTTGTGAGACTTTTGATGACTGTTTCTATTTCTTTAGCAGTTATAAGTCTATTTAATTTACTTATCTGGTCTTGATTTAATTTTGGTAAGTGATAGTTATCTAGAAAATTTTCCATTTCCTTTAAGTTTTTCAATTTTGTGGAGCACAGGTTTTCAAAATATGACCTGATGATTTTCTGGATTTCCTCCATGTCTGTTATTATGTCCCCCTTTTCATTTCTGATTTTGTTAATTTGGATATTCTCTCTCTTTGCCTTTTGGTTAGTTTGGATAAAGGTTTGTCTATTTTGTTGATTTTACTCAAAAAACCAACTCTTTGTCTCGTTGATTCTTTGCATTTGTTTTCTTTCTTCTATTTTGCTAATTTTAGCTCTCAATTTGATAGTTTTGTTATTTAGTTCTCCTGGGTTAATTTGCTTCTTTTTGTTTTATAGTTTTCAGATGTTCTGTTAACTCACTAGTGTGGAATTTCTCCAGCTTCTTATGTAGGTATTTAGTTCTATGAACTTTCCTCTTAACACTGCTTTCATTGTGTCCCATAAATTTGGGTATGTTGTGCTGTCATTTTCATTCAATTTTAAGAAGTCTTTAATTTCCTTCTTTATTTATTCCTCAACCCTTTGGTGATTTAGGTGAGCACTACTCAGTTTTCATGTGTTTGTGGTTGAATTCTAATTTTAAGCCATGGTGATCCGATAAGATACATGGGGTCATTACAATTTGTGTGTGTGTGTGTGTGTGTGTGTGTGTGTGTGTGTGTATCTGTTGAGGTTTGCTTTGTTACAGAGTATGTGGTCAATTTTTGAGAAAGTTCCATTAGGTACTGCAAAGAAGGTATATTCTTTTATGTTGGGGTGGAATGCTCTATAGATATCTGTCAAGTCCATTTGAGTCCCTTATTTCTCTGTTAAATTTCTGTCTCGCAGACTTGTCCACTGGTGAGAGTGGGGTATTGAAGTCTCCCACTTTTACGGGGGGGTTGGTGTGTGATTTAAGCTTCAGAAGTGTTTATTTTACATATGAGGCATAGATGTTCAGTATCGAGATTTCCTCTTGATAGATTTTTTCCTATGACAAATATGAATATCATTTTTTGTCTCTTTTGATTGATTTTAGTTTGAAGTCTATTTTGTTAGATAATTGGATAGCTACACCAGCTCATTTCTATTTTTTCCCCAACACTTTACTCTGAGGAGATGCCTGTCTTTGAGGTTAAGGTGTGTTTCTTATATGTAGCAGAAGGGTGGATTCTGTTTTCATATCCAATCTGTTAGGATGTATCTTTTTATAGGTAAGTTGAGGCCATTTATATTAAGGGATATTAATGACCAGTGATTGCAATCTTCTGTTATTTTAGTTTTTGTTGTTAGTGATGTTATTTTGTGTGTTTTTCCTTTCCTTGGGATTTGTTGCTGTGAGATCATGTATTGTCTGTTTTTGTGGATATAGCTAACTTCCTTGGATTGAAATTTTTCTTCTAGTACTTTGTGTAGGGCTGGACTTGTGGCTATGTATTGGTTAAATCTGATTCTGTCATAGAATATCTTGTTTTCTCCATTTATGGTGATTGAAAGTTTTTCTGGGTATAGAAGTCTGAGCTGGCATCTGGGGTCTCTTAGTGTCTGCATAACACTTGACCAGGACCTTCTGGCTTTCATTGTTTTCAATGAGAAATCAGGAGTAGTTCTGATAGGTCTGCCTTTATATGTTAGTTGGCCTTTTTTCTTTGTAGTTCTTAATTTTCCTCTGATTGGTGTGATTGGGGCCATGTCTCTTGTGACCCAAGGCTCAGATGGTTGCTCCTCGTGGTGGAGTCAGAGCCATGGTTCCAGTCACCCCAGTGGTTGCTCTGCAATCCTGGAGGTTGTTCGTGCTTGTTCCTATGGAGGTCACTTGCTTGGGACTGCTCCCATAGAGGTCTCTGGCTCAGGGTTGCTCCTGTGGAGGTTGCTGGCTCTGGCCTGGTCCCATGAAGGTTCCTGGCTGGGGCCTGTCTCTACAAGGTTGCTGCCTCAGGCCTGGTCTTGCAGAGGTTGCTGGCTCAGGCCTGGTCTTGCAGAGGTTGCTGGCTCAGGCCTGGTCTTGCAGAGGTTGCTGGCTCAGGCC
>NC_022014.1:10517638-10548621 GCF_000317375.1 Microtus ochrogaster | reverse complement strand
CAGGCCTGGTCTTGCAGAGGTTGCTGGCTCAGGCCTGGTCTTGCAGAGGTTGCTGGCTCAGGCCTGGTCTTGCAGAGGTTGCTGGCTCAGGCCTGCTCCTGTGGAGGTCACTGGCTTCTCAAGGTCTCCTGACTAACTTTTTCATCTACATTCACTCTCATAACCACATACAAATGTTCAGGAAGGATCCACATTTAAAAGTGCATGTGGTGTTTGTCTTTCTGAGGCTGGGTCACCTCGTTCAATATAAGACTTTACAGTTCCACGTATTTTCCCATAATTTTTGTAGTTAATCTTTTCTTAATTGCTGAGCAAATACACTCTTCTATAGATTCACATCTCGACTGGTTCTACTTCTTCACTAGGGCATCATTTTTAAAGCACACAGAGAATATTCTTGTTTTGTTTTGTTTTTGAAACAGGGTTTCTCTGTGCAATAGCCTGGACTGATCTGGAACTCATGAAGCTGACCTTGAACTCACAGAGATCTGCCTGGCTTTGCCTCCCAAGTGCTGGGACTAAAGGTGTACACCACCATGCCTGGCTTGAGAGAATATTCTTGCACACAGCATTCTACTGACAGGGGCTCTTAAGGTAGTCTTTGGCACTTTCAGTGCTCAGATTTTGTGTGTTTTGCATTTGTGAAGAATGTATTTAGGTTGTCACCGTCTTTGTGAGTTCATATGAGCATCAACACCCATGACTCTGGGAGACATTGTATCCTCGGAAGCATCTACAACCTCTGGCTCTTAAAATCTTTCCACTCCCTTTTCTACATAAATATCCAAGCCTTGAGGAAAGGAATTTGATATTCCTGTTTAGGGCTGAATCCTTCAATGTCTCTCATGATCTGAACATTGTCTATTTGCCATCACAACCTCTCACCAGTTTTAGAACCGTGTGGTGAGCACTGGGTGCTGGTTAATGACTCAGACCCTTGCTCGTGTCCACAGATGAAGAGCTGTTGCTCTGCCTACAACCTTCTCCTTTCCTCCTTCTCCAACCAATGGTCCATTCCCCTCTCTTCTGTGCTCACAAGCCCCATGAGGACCCTTTCACAATTTCACAACAGAAACCTGGTGACACTCTCTCACTGATGGAGGGACAGGAGCCTGCTTCACTTATTTCCAAGAAAGTGCTTGGTAAGTTTTGATGGATGGGTAAGTGGAAAGTCAGAAGAAAGCAGACCAAACTCCAGAACTTGGTTCTAATCTTGCATCAACAATTAAATTGCCGTGTATCTACAGGTAGATGAATTGACCTGAGTCTGAGTCTTCTTCATAGGCTTGTGATTGAAAACCATTGAAGTTCTCTATTCAGCTCTGGGTTTTATGATTCTCTCCTCTTTCTCCTCTCTCTCTCTCTCTCTCTCTCTCTCTCTCTCTCTCTCTCTCCTCTCTCTCAATTATAATTGTCTTTGTAGAAATGATATTTGACTACCTTAAATCACTAAATTCAGAAAGCTGCAAAGAAGTACTTACCCTAAATCCTGCTCTGCAGAATAACTGTGGAAAAACAATTGGGAGGCTCTGCCTGTGCACCTTCTCCTAAGCATAGAGCTTGTGATACTAACAGGAAGCAGATTGACAGACAGAAATGAAGTCATAAGACTGATCTCAGTATCCTAGCTTCATCTGGGATACAGTATTCCATAATGTTTATCTTGGATGAAGCGTAAAAATGAAGAAATTGAAGTAAAACTAAAGGAATTGCTGTAATGTAAAGTTCTATTATTCCAGCATTAAGCCTTATGAGGGTAGTCCAATAGATAGCAGTGGTGGGGAGGTTCCAGAGTGGAGGACAGAGAAAGCTTCTCAATTCTGAGCAGGAAACCCATACCCTGGCTGGAAGAACATGCTGCAGGGGCCTGATGAGACTGCTTGGTGGGCTGGTGAAGGCGTGGCGAGTACCAGATGTTCAGCCTTGCGCTGGAATTGATGAGAGCAGTACTGACCCAGACTACCCTGAGTCTACTTCCTGAGGCTGTCACCGGTGCTGTTAAAAATTCAGCTGAGGACACGGACAACCTGTTCTATGAGCCCCAATCCTGAAGAACTGACATCTCTGGCCACCTGACAGATCCACGCAGTAATCCAAAGCGATTGAGGGCAGACAGAGGGGACTTCCTGACAGATGTGGAGACGGTGCCCTGACTTGTTTCTGAGGCTTCTGGAAATAATTGACTAATTTAACTGTGGTTGGTCCTTGCCCACCCCAGTCTCAGTTCCTCTCCACTTATGCAGAGAGATGAACTCGGGTTTTGTGGTTGTATTTATCAGAGGATAGGGCAATTGTGACAAGAATCAAATATGTCTTGACTAATTAAATAAGAGCAAAGGTGTGGGGTCACAGGACGGAATACCAGCCATGCTCTTTGAGGGATTTAGACAAGGAAACAGGTGGCAATGTTGCAGAATGATTCAACTCTCAAAGACCTATATTTAAATCCAGGAGTTAGGGACCAATCATTGCAATGCTCACTGTATAAGCGTGAGAACTTGACTCTGATCCAGTGCTGTGATGCATGTTTGCTATTCCGGGACTGGGGATACGGAAACAAGCAGATACCTGAGGCTCACTGGCCAGCCAGCCAACTGAACTGGTAATCCCAAGCCCAATGAGAGACACTGTCTCAAACAAACAAAAAAGAAACAGGACTTGGGGTTCTAGAGACCCAGGGTTGGACCAGTCCTGAACCAAAGTCAGTGCAATGCTCAGAGCTCTTAGAGAAATTTCTTTGTTCAGTGGTGGTGGCTAACACAGAAACTCAAAAGTGAAGCAAGTATATAGAAGTGTGTGTGGAGTACTAAGTCACAAGTGGGTACATCTTTATCACACCCCTTCCTCAAGGCCCAGGGGCCATTGCAGAAGACGGAGCAGAAAGGCCACATGAGCCAGAGGTTGGAGGGGACTAACTGTATCTTCTGGACAGGACATGACAGCTACACTCAGGAGCTCACAGCAGCTGTGGTCACCGCACAAGACATGCACAAGATCTAGCTGGTCAGCATGGAGGGGGAAGGAGCTCGTCAGCCCCCACCCCACCACTGAGGTGTTGTGGAAAGTTGGTGGCTTCTTGGAGAGGGAGTCAGCTTTCTTCAAGTATGTGGCTCCTTGTAGGTTGACAATGCTCCAGTCGATGATCTTACGCCTTGGAGTACATGCACAGCACAAGCTGGAGGCCATGGGATCAGTAAATTAAAACAAATGGGGGGGGGGGGAGTTGCTGCTCTTTAAAGTAAGATGGCCGTGCTCACAGGGCTAGGACTAGGGCCTTGACTAGCGGTGCCATGAAACTCATGCCCATGTCAGAAGCTCTTTCCAATCACCATCGCTCTTCCCTCCCACCCAGTTTTGCCTTCCTCAGGAAAGAAGACAGCCAGGTGTCATTTGCTGAAAGGGTTAAAGTTTTTATATGACTTTTTACAAATAAAGTTCTATACATTAAAGGAAAAATCAAATTACTATAAACCTTTATTATTGAAGATTTACATCTATAAGAATATTATTACAGACTCATGTTAAAGGCTTAAAAAAAATAAGGTGATAGCCCTTGAGTAACAGTGTCTGAGACTGACCTGTGGCCTCCATGTACACACACACACAAACACACACACACACACACACACACACACACACACACACCAGGGTCTGCTTTTGACTAGCTATGCAAACTTGGACAAGCATAGTGACATTTTGTGACTCAGTTTCTCACTGTGAGATGCATATGACCAGAGTAATGACTGCTGATATCTACAGCGTGTGTGTGTGTGTGTGTGTGTGTGTGTGTGTGTGTGTGTGTGTGTGTGTGTGTAGCAGCTACTAGACACGGGGCTCTCAGCAAAAGGATGTCTTAATGGAACCTAATGTAAATCTGAATGATCTTTCTGAACCCCAGTCTTATTGACAGTCATAGTACCTGACCTGAAGAGTTTAGGTGTTAGGCTAGGGGCTATGAAACAGTTCTGGGACTGGAGAGAGACTACTAACCATCTACTAAAAGGGTACAGAGACTTTGCAGAGCAGTAGGAGCTTAGGAAGTGGCTGCCCCAAAGAGCTGTGGCTTCAGCAGAAGAATTACACCCCAGAAACTCACAGTAGTACAAGAAAGAAGCAAGAGATCAATAGTCGCTGCCCAACCCCAAAGAGTAAGAAGCCTTGTGGTGATCTGACCTGGGGGTTCAGTGCTCAGAGCATAGAGAAAGGTGAGGAGGGTGGGGGTGGGGAGATGGGGGTGGAGGGTATGGAATGGGGTGGAGGGTGAGGGGCAGGGGATGGAGGATAGAGGGTGGGGACTGAGTGGTGGGGGGTGTGGAATGGGGGTGGAGAGTGGAGGGTGGGGGCTGAGGTGGAGGGTTGAGGCTCTGCTCAGCTCAACAGATGCCATCCTGTTTTCTCTTCTTTATGATAGCAGGGTGGTTGTCTTACAGATGAAGGAGTTGAGTCTCCATCAGCTTAGAATCTTGGAATAAATGGCATAGCTGTGACAAAATGCTTGACAGAAGAAATGTCTTCCCTTAAGGATGGAAGCATTATTTTGGCCTATTTGAGGGTGCCGTCATCATGGGGAAGGCCAGTGGCAGGAATGGGAGGCAGCTGTTCACATTGCTTCAGGGACTCTTAGAAGCACTGTCCACCTGCATCGCGTTCATGCAGACCTCAGTCCTCAAGGAGCACTCTTGCCTGCTCTCTTGTGCTCAGCAGACTTGCTGTGTTACAGCTTGTATTACACTTCATGGCAAATACTCCCCGCCTCTCCAATTATACTACGAGATCTCCCGGGGCACTGGCTGGAAATTTTTCTAACCCAGTATCCCTGCCACTTAAGTACATGTTCTAGTACAGGAAAGGGGATAAGAGATATTTGTTAAATGACCCAAAGAGTAGATTGATAAGAAGGAGAAGGGGAACCCTGAAGCTCAACGGAGGAGTAGGGAGATTTCACTGAGCAAAATCCACCAATGGGCATCCCCTCAGTCAGCTCTGATCTCAGTTTCTTTCTGGTCCTGCTGTTTAGAGCAGGCCAGGCAGGACTGCCATCCTTCACTCTAGAGTGGGTGGCACAGGGTGATGGCAGGCAGGTTTGCAGAAAGTCCCAAGTGGCAGATTCTGTTAGGTTGTGCCATTGATATTCCGCGGTATGTGGTGGTTTCAGCCTCCTGCCTGAAAACACCAAGGGGTTGTAAATCACCCTGCTACAGCTGTCCAAGCGATAAGTGCCTGGGAACTGGGGAGGCCACAGGGACAGGCTCTGTTCTGGGGAGCTGTGCAAGCCTATTTCTAAGGTTCAGCAGTTTATGCTGAAGTGCCTGGGGTTGGCTTAGCTCTCAAGTCTACAAGAATCAAACAACATTTGCTCTTACAGTGGCAGCAGTGGGGAAAAGGTCCGGGCAAATGTCCTGGGAGAGTAGATACTTCAGCCCTCAGGAGGTGTGGCCACTTGATGAAGAAATCTACTTCTAAGCCACCCTTGACTTTGGGAAAATTGCTTAAACTTCTTCATTCCATTCTGCTCATCTGTAAAGTGAAGAAAGATTAAATAAATAAACACCATAAAAACTCATATACAAGAGTGCCCAGAGTAAGGTGGCTACTTGCTAATGTCAGTTTAATCACAATAAGCATTGTCACTATCACCACTACCATCATATATAATTATTAACATCATCCCCAATCATTATCACCAATATTGTCATCATTACCACCACTTTCAGCACCAGTACCATTATCTATCTGTCTGTTTGTCTATCTATCTATCTATCTATCTATCTATCTATCTATCTATCTATCTATCATCCCTCTATCTTTCTATTTACCTATAAACCCACCTATCATCAGCATCAGCATCACTGTTACCACCATCTCCACTCTAACCACCACTACCATCATCACCCCACTACCATTATCATACATCATTATCACCTCCTCTTCATCTTCATCACTATCACCACCACCACTGTGACTACTCCCATAAACATCAATACCAACATTGTTATCATCACTGATTATGGTCATTACATTATCTTCTTCAAACAATTATAATTGTGTTACATGCAAAGATTTGTACTAGGCATGAGAACTTCTGGAGCTGCAAATCTATGATGTCAAAGAGAAAGTCAACCACACAGACATCCATAGAAAGAAGGGAATAAAAACTTCCAAGTGTGGACTGACTTAAAAGAAGGGTCAAAGGGAGAACTAGGGAAGGCAGACTAGATGATATTGCCAGAGGTCTAAGAAAAGCATGCAGACTCAGACCTGGAAGATAACTTCTGGACCCTCCATGATCCTACACAAAGCCTGTTTAAGGTATGAAAATAGAACTGATAGCCTCAGAAAGTTCTTAAAATAACTCATGGATATAGCAGATTCCTGACCTCAACACACTCTAACGTATGTTCTAAGTTGGTGGACTCCCCTGTAAGCTTCCCTCCTTAATACGCATAGGAATAAGGATAGCACCAGATGGATAAATCCCAGGTTAATTGGTCTTGGATTCCTTCTACCCACAAAAGCTCAGAAGAAGAAATACATGCTCCTCTGTTCCCAGTCTGCAAAATGTGCTTTAGTCTTCATCTACACTACAGGGTGTGCAGGATTGATAGCTCTCCCAGAACTGGTTTCCTTTTTATGTGCCTAGCATTATTCCAGGCAGTAAACATCTGGGCTCCTGCTAAATCATCATGGTAGCTGCGGGAAAGAAACACTGCAGCTCACTTTGTAAGTGAGAAAAATCAACTCAGAGAGTTTAACTGGCATATCCAGGGCCACACAAATGTTGAGTGACAGAAGCAAGATCCAGAGTCCACTCTGATGAATCCTAAACAGTCCAGCATTAACAGTCAGGCAAGGTAGTTACTGTAGTTACATTACAAGTTGCAGAACCCATAGAAGGCAGGATTCTGAGCATGTCTGCGAAGAAGAATCTGGATTGGCTTCAGTGACATGGTGAGATTCACCACAAATGCCAGTGGTCTCATTCCTTGGACGAGGGACCAGTAGGAAGGAGAAAGTGAGCTGAGGACCAGCACTCTTTTCTCTTGGCTTTCTCATGGAGGATGCAGTGCGACCATGACGACCAACTGCATCATGCTCTGGCCTCCATGACTTCTCCACCACAATGAACTGTATTTGCAAACTGTGAGCCAAAGAAAATGATCTTCCTAAAGCTTTTTAAAAGGTATGAGTGTGCATGCGTGAATGCATGTGTGAGTGTGTGTGCCCATTGGGTCTAGTAGAGAATTTTGGATTTCCTGGCAATGGAACTACAGTTGACTGTGAGTGCTGGGAATCAAATTCAGGTTGTCTGTAACAGTAGTGTGTGCTTGTTACTGAGCCCTAGTCCCAGCCCTTGGAGTACCTTTCTCCAGGTATTTTGTCATGGCAACAAGAAAGGTAGTGGATAGACCACAAACATGGGCATCTGTACAATTTTAAAGTAACTTAAACTTAATAAGGTTAAAATTTTAATTCCGAGTCATACTGACTACATTTTAAATGTGGTTAGTGGTCATTTAGTTGAAAGTAGAGACATGTACCATTTCTGGGAACATAATCAGCACCTGGCTGCCTCTGGTGTCTTCAGAAGATCAGTCTTATTTCTGCTGTAGCTTTGCAACATCGTATTTAAGATGCTCCTGAGACCCACAAACCTACCCTCATAAGGTTGCCACCAGAAATAATCCATTTGGAAGGCAATTAAGCAATATGAATCGTGAAAGGTGTGATTAATCAAAGCACACGGCAGAGAAAGAAGCCATGAAATGTGACAGCTGCTGCAAATCCAGAACCTGGGCTACGAACAGAGCAGGAATGCCCAGGTGAGCTCCCATCCCCAGCTCCACACGACCCTTCCTGACCTCAGCATCACAGACTTCTGCCCCACAATATTGCTGTACAGCTTTCAACCACAGCTCTGGAGTTTGCCTCATCCATTCTTTCCTAAATACCAGGTTTGGACACGGGTCTGGGACAGCTGCATGCCAGCACTCCCTGCTGCAGGATATTGCGGACGATCTGTTGGTAGCTTTTGTTCTGGTCATAAGAATTAGGTTCAGGTCCATCTTGGCATCTCTCTGGAATCTGGCATGAATCTTTCAGTTGCTTTGGACGTTGGTCCTGGACCATGTGGGAAATGAGTCCTCACAGTGTGTTTGTAATGAGAAAATGAGAAGATGTGTACTAAATCCCCCTTGAGCCTCAAGGTACTTTCCCCCTGAATGTCATTGCTTCATTTGAACTTCCTGACATCTGTTATAACTCCGGTGAATGCCAGATGATTAGTGCAGAGAATAGAGACTCACTCCACCCATCTGAGAACCCATTTTTGTGTGTTGGCAAGTGGGCACAGGTTAGAACGTTCATGTAAGTGGGAGCAGCTACCAGGGGTAGAGAGAGAAGAGTGTTTGCAAACTCCTTACCAATCCTTTTCCTATACTGATGATATTCCCACCCTGGGCAAAGTGTGAATCCCATCACTGTTACAGCCTGAAGGCAGAGTAAACTTTCCCTATTCAAGGCCAACATTAAAGGCAAGAGACTGTCCAGTGAACATTCCTTATACGCTAGATGATTGACACCTATACCCATTTCCTAGGGCACACTAGTGACAAATGCAAGAAGAGGAAATTAAGCCAATGCTTTCCTGACTCTGAGAGAGACTTGCAACTTACTGTTTCTACAAGGCAGCAGCATTTTGTAGTTTCTAATGGCTAAAAAGAGGTGGAGGAAAAAGGATGCTTCAGCTGTCCATAGCAGGCAGGCTCCTGCTGGGATCCCAAGGGCTGGTCCATGTGCTGTTTGACTATAAGCCCCTGGTCCCTCCACCTAAATGGAGGAAGAGTCATTTTCAGAACAGAGCCTCCAGGATGGAGGATAGACAGGCAAAGACTGGAGGCTCTCCCAAAAGCAAAGGGGTTTTCCTTCATTTTATCCTCACAGTTCCATATATTCACCATTCAGCTACATTTAGCTGAATTTTTCAATGAAAGCACTGTGAAGGAACTTAAATTAAGTGAAGAATTAGTCTCAAGTATTTGGGGGCAAATATTACCACCCTTCCCTGAGTAGAAAAGAAACTAAAGCCCCACATTGACATTTTTGAAAGATCAGGCTAATTTGTTTCCTGTGTTCAACACAATACGGTGCCCTCTTCTTCCTCCTCTTCTTCCTACTCTTCTCTCTTTCCCACAAACTTACATGTTAGATACTGGACAACCCTCAGTGTGGGGCAAACGGGTAAGATTTATGATAAGCATTATTGCCCAAGTCCTGATCTCGGTTGTGTCTACTTTCTCTGGTCAGTCATGAATTTCTATGCTGTGATCATTTTGATCCTCTGAACAAGGTGTCACTCTGCAGCCTAGGATGACCTTGAATTCACAGTGCTCCTTCCTCTACCTCACAACTGCCAATGGTTGCTTTTCACGATAGCCTTAGCAGTGCAATGCCATTTTTTTTTCAAGCAATTGTAGCATCCTCTGCCTCTGCAGTGATACCCAGTGGCGGCTGACTAATTTTATAACACTTCTTTAGCATAACATAAAATGTATCACAATAAATATTATGTGAACTCATTTTGTTGGCATTTTCATTTTCACTACCACTGGACTGCAAGCTGCTGCAGGACAAGGTCATTGTTTATGTCCCCTGCCCTAGGAAGAGATGCTAAATAAATATTTGTCAGTGAACAAAGCACAGAGGAGGCACAGAAGAGCTGACTGTGTCCATGTATGTTCACATGTGTGCTGACCACGTCCGTGTGTGTCCACATGTCTGCTGAGCATACTGTGTCATGTGTGTCCACATGTGTGCTGACCATGATGACTGCATCTGTGTGTGTCCACATGTCTGCTGAGCATGCTGACTGTGTCCATGTGTGTTCACGTGTGTGCTGCCCATGCTGGCTGGGTCCATGTGTGTCCACATGTGTGCTGAGCATGCTGACCATGCCCATGTGTGTTCACATGTGTGCTGACCATGTTGATCCCAAACATCAGACGAGAAAGATGTGATGTCCACAAAGAAGCAGATAAAAAAAGGCAGATATGACTATGGAAAAATTAAGCTACCAAACACAAGCTCTCTAATCAACAAGTATTTAATGTGTAATTTGTGAAAATAAATTCTATCTGCTGTGGAATAATCCTCGTGTACACTGTAAAGATTTGCCACTCAAATTGCTTAATGAAACGCTGACTGGCCAGTAGCCAGGCGGGAAGTATAAGTGTGGGCGACCAAACTAAGGATGACAGCAAGAAGGGCAGAATTGGGAGTTACCCACCAGCCAGGTACAGAGGGAGCAGGAGATGAACATGCAATAATAATAAAGGAACTGACATATGGGTTAATTTACATGTAAGAGTTAGCTAGCAATAAGCCTGAGCTATTGGCTGAGCATTTATAATTCATATTCAGCCTCTGAGTCTGTTATTTGGAACCTAATGGTCAGGAGAGAAACATCCATTTGCATCTCTCATTTTTTGACAATTATTTGAAATGCATTTCATATGCATTCACTCATTTGATGCGCCATTCCTGCCATATGTGTAAGGTGTCATTGGCCTTTTAAAAAAATAGATATTGATGAGAACAACAACAATCTGTACAGAGGTTAGGGAAATTATTCCAAGCCACATGTCTGGTCTAGCGGCCTCAATTTTACCCACTATCCACTAGTATCTTCCTAGCATGAAAACCAGCCATTTATAGCTTTCTCGAAGTGATCAGACTGTCAAGGGCTTCATTTCTGTCTTGCTGCTGTGATAAAACACCTGGACAAAAGCGACTTAAGGGAGGAACGGTTTATTTTGGCTTATAGTTCAGAAAGGGTGCAGTCCACCATGGTGGGGGAAGATGCAGCAGCAGCCAGGGAAAGCATGGTGGTGGAACCCACAGAAGAAGAGAAAATGAACGGTTTTCTCAAGAATGGCTCCCCCTCCTTCCAATCCACTCTTCCTTTCACTCTCCCAGCTTTAGGTGCATTTTACCACCCGTGGTTTCCTTTTTAACACCTTGTTAAAGCTCTCTTGACAGTCTGGTTTTCCCCTTTTGTTATTTAAAGCCACCACATTATGGGATTTGGTGGGGACGCTGCACCTGAGCTCTTAGAATCTTCTCTGTTCTATTCTTTTCCTCCAGGGCCCCCACATCATTCTCTGCACAGAGAAAAGGCACTGCGATGAGGCTGAGTGACAGATGTGGTCCTCCAGCTGCTGGCAGAAATCACAGTGACTCAGGGGAAAGGGAGTGAACCCTTAGGAGGCCCTAGGAAGGTACACCGTGAGTGATGCCTAGCTGCAGGGTGTGATTGCAAAGGGGCGGGACTGGAGACAATGTGGTCATGGTGGACATGTGTGGCCTGAAGCCCAGAATGCTCTGATTGCAAGAGGTTAAGAGTTAAGTTCACAGAGCTTGCTGTCTTATCAAAGCCATGTGACCAGAATGCAACAAAGGTAAAAAAAAAAAAAAAAAAAAAAATCTTCACTTAGATTCTTTAAAGTCAAACTTGCTCTTTCCCTGTCCAAGTAGACTGCACAAAACAATGGGTTTCACTGTGCCGTTTCCATACGCGCTTGTAATGCACTTTGATTAGATGCACACCCACCCCCCCACCTCTTGACTCCTTTTGTCCCCCTCCCCGCTCTGCCTGGTTCCCTTCCACCCAGTTCACTTTCTCGATAGATAGTTCATTGACTGTCTCCATTACTTAATCTTAAACTTGACATGATTTATGACTTCTAGCTCTTAATTCAGCACTGGATTTATTAAAGCCTCATAGGAAGTAAATATTTATGACATACATCTTAAATTTATTGGTTTGATGCTTTTTTCAAATCTTAAATCAGTTTATTTCAGGCCATTTTAGACTGCTTCACATGGTTTACAACAACAATTTTTGTACTCCAAAGCATTTTTAATTGCTATTGTATATTCATGGTGCAAGACTTTGGGGGTCTTCTTTACCTGTGTGCCACTGTCTACGCTAACCCTGCTAAGACCCTACTGCTCTACACTGTGCGTCCTCAGTGTGCCACTGTCTACGCTAACCCTGCTAAGACCCTACTGCTCTACACTGTGCGTCCTCAGTGTGCCACTGTCTACGCTAACCCTGCTAAGACCCTACTGCTCTACACTGTGCGTCCTCACTGTTCCACCTCTCTTTGCTTTCCCAAATAATCCCAATCCTACTCTCGTGTCATCTTTATTTTAGCTTCCAACTGAATTTAAATCAATTCCACCGAAGTCAAGTCCAGTTTTACCCTGAGAAAATAAAACTAATAAGCTTTCCGGAAGAAGGTACTCATGCTGTTTCAGGTCTCAGATGGTAGCTGATGGGAGCCAGGCCACTCCAACTCCATCCCTACGAAAGGCAATTTGTCTGATTAGCTGTCCCCTGACCTGAGCTGAGGCCTAGGTGATCACTTGAAAGGGGAGGTCATGAGTTTGCTTGCTTCCCTATGCTGAAGAAACAAAATGCCATAAAACCACGCTTGAAGACAACAGATGTTTGTTGTCATCCAGGCTCAGAGTGTTTGCAGGGTCCTGATCCCTCTGGAGGCTCCAGGGAGAATCTCCCCTGGTACTTTCCTGGACTGTCATACAGAAACCTGAGCATTCCCGGGCCTATATCTGCATTTTTCCAATTTCTGTCTCCATTGTCACGCAGCTCCCCAGTCTCCTGCCTAGAGCTCACAATATAAACCAAGCTGTGTCTTGAACTGGAGTATCAATCTCCCTGCCCCTGCTTCTTCAATGCCCAGGTCACAGGAATGCAACAGCACCTGGTTTTCTCTCTTTATTAGGATCAAGAACCCACCCACTCGTCTGGCCTCATCATGATTATTGCTACAACTTTTCTTCTGTCAAATACGTTCCGTTCATAGTGGTTTGGATTAGAATTTGGACATATCTTTGGGGAGGAAGCAATTGAACTAACAATAAGAGGCAACCAGACTTTCCAGGTGTCTTTGCTCTTGGTGTGATCTCTGAATTAACTAAGGACTTGACCAACATTGGGGATGGCTTGGTTGGTAAAGTGCTCACAGAAAGCAAACATGGGTATTGAGTCCAGTCTCCCTAAAAGCCAGGTCCTGCCATGTTCACCCATCATCCTAGCACTGGAGGGAAAGGAACTGGCAGATCCGGGAAATTTGATAGCCAGTCAATCTAATCAAATCGGTTAGTTCCAGATTCAGTGAGAGAGGCTCTTTCGAAAAACAGAGTGGAGAGTGATTGAAAAAGACACTTGACATTGGGTGCTGGCCTGCCCACACACGCGTGTGCGCACACAGAAAACAATCCAAACCCCTATTTGAGCAGACAGATCCCAGGAACCATGACTGCAGAAGGGATAGCATAGCAGACGGGCCAAGGATTGTTCTCACTGCACACAATCCACTGGACTGCCAGCTGTCTCTACACTTCTGCACTTAATTGAATCTTTTAACACCTCTTTGTGATGGGTGACAACGCTCTTCTCTTCAGCATCTGGCAACCCCCTAAAGAGCACCAGTTACCCACTGTCTCACCAAAGGGTGAGACAAGACATGGAGATGCTAATGGGACTCAGGACCTCCGCAGGCCACCAGCTACTGGTGGCAGCTGAGCCGTGATGACCTACTTGCTTCCTTGCTGTGAGAACCAACGTTTTGCCAACATATGAGTCATAAGCAGTAGCGTCCTTTCCTATAAAGTAAGAAACTATCAAGGGCTTAGGTTTTCCCTGCTTTGAGTGCCTTTCACATTCAGATGCAGCCTAAGTTTGGCTATTCCTGCTGCTTCCTCCTGCCTCTCTGTGGACAGCAGCAACATGCAGTTACCATGACCTCTGCAAGTTGGACTTCTTCAGAAGATGGGGATCTCCATAGGGACAGCAAGCTTCCCTAAAACCATCTTTAATTCCATGACATATGGCATGCCCTAGATATACCTAGAACTGCTGGGGGAATTTAAAAACAATGATCCTGGCTGTGGCAGTGTGTGTCTCTCCAGAAAGGCAAAGACAGGCAGATCCAGGAGGCTGATGAGAGAGCCAGTAGCTGACTCAGCGGGATTCAAGCTCAGAGACAAACCCTATCTCAAAAGTATGAGAGCAGGGGAGCGGCTCAGTAGGTAAGGGTGGGGATATGAGTTCAGGTCCCAGCAGTGTCTGTAACTCTAGCTCCAGGGGATCTGACGCCTTTGACCTCAGCAAGCATCTTCAGACTTTGTAAACAAAACCACACACAGACACACACCAATACACAAAAATTAAAGATAAAGTAAATCCTTTAAAAAAAATGGAGTGATTGAAGAATACACCTCCACATACTCAGGCACAAGTGAGCACATGTGCACATGTGTGCGAATACATGTATGCATACACCACACACAAAACAGATGCTTGCGTTTATCCTCAAAGATCAGGATTTAGTGGCCTGGTACGTGACTGAGGTCCACATTTTAAATCACACGGGTAACTCTGATATGGATACATTCAAGAATGAGAACCATTGCTGGGGCATCCAGCAGAATGCACTGATTTCTGTCATGTAGCCCAGGTCCTGTGTTTTGAAATTGATATACACTGTTTTAGTCAATCAAACACCCACCCTCAAAAGTAGCAGTCATCCTTGACCTGATTTTTACAGGATTAGAAAATGAAGCTTAAGGAAGTCTAGCGACCTAAGGAACACCACCCAGTTAGGAAAAAGACAGTCAGGCTGCAGACTGTTGCCACCTGGGCCTCTGTGAGGTACCTCCTTCATCATGCTCTCTGCCTCCCTCTGTTGGTCTGTGGGAGACGTTCTGTGCATCATCACTGGAAGAAGAAATGAACTGCCCAAATCTTACCTTGACATTTCCTGCAGGTCACAAGGTTTCTAGCTGTGTCTTTACCTACCACTGCAAACTGGATACCAGTGCCTTTATCCTGTCTTACACCGCAGGACTTCATCTCTGTCCCAGGCTGCTTGGGAGTGTGTTGGTGACCAAGTGACCCAAGCTCAGAGATGCTTCAGCATTCCTTACTCCTAGTCCACCACCTTCTGCCTGATAGTCTGTCAGGAAGTACGACCCAGGTGAGGCTTCAGGGAAGGGAGACCCTTGAGCCCATTTATGTGACATGCCCCTCAAACTCAGTTCATATGCAAGCCAGCTGGGGCGTCTGTTGAGATAGATACTCCAATTCAAAAAAGCCAGGACAGCCCCTGACATGTGGACACTGCTGACCCACAGACCTCACATTTAGTAGACAGACAATGGAGGACTCTCAGACAAGACAGCACATCAGATAGAGTCGAGAATGACACTGTTCCTACTTAGAGCCCTTGTTTATACCCATGCCTAAGCCGTTTGTGTCCTCTGTACCTCAAAAACAGAGAGTCATAGGGAGACAAAGCCCAAGTCCATCTCAAGCCCTGCCTGGATCCCTGCTATATACATGTGCTAAGTAGGTTACAAATACCCCCGCAGTGGCTAATCTTGGTTGTCAACTTTACTATATCCGGAATTAGCTGAAACACAAGCTGCTGAGCTCACCTGTGACCAGATTATCTGAAGCAGGAAGACCCACCCTACATGTGGGTGGCACCTTCTGCTAGCAGCCCAGATAAGAGAACATGGAAGGAGGACATGCTTTTCCTTACTCTCGACGGCAAGTGTGTCTATCCCGGTGCTCTGACATTCTTCCACTGCTCTTAGAACCAGCTTCCTCAGGATTCTGATGTCCACTGCAGCAGCTCCTCAGGAATCCTCCACACCTTCAACACCACATGGGGACAGCTGTGACATCCGGCCCCATGGGCTGAGCAGCTGCAGGATTCTCAGCCTCTCCAGTGTAGAAAGCTATTGTTGGACTACCCTAATCGCATCCTGTAAACCAATCTGATAAACCCTTTTGATTTCTACATGTATATGTATCTATTCATCCTATTGGTTCTGTTCTTTACAGAACCCCAACTAATACAACCCCTCCCCGCAAACATCACTGTTAATCCCACACTGCAAAGCCAAGTACAACAGCCAGTACATAATATATGCTTAGTAAAGAGGTGATGAGTTTACTTGAGTTTAGAGGAAACAGCATTTATATGCTTGACAGCAGTTAAAGACATTAATTGCCTCAGGAATTCTCAAATATATTCTTCCCAGGTTCCATGAAAGGAGGTGTTATGGTTTTCATCTTAACTTTATCCCCCGCTCCAATTTTTGTGTTTCAAAGGCTTAATTTTCCAATGTAGGATTAAGAGACAGGGCATTTTGAGAAGGTATTGAATCAAGAAGTGTCTCAAAAAATCTCTCTCTCTCTCTCTCTCTCTCTCTCTCTCCATTGCTTCCATGACATCATCCTACCCCATCATCCTAGGCCAAACGATAATTATGGACTTAAGCCTTGAAACCATGAACCAACCATGAATTCAGATATAGGTCAAATGATAAGCAAGACAGCCAGATTGTATGCTTTTATAAAGCTTAAATTGTATTTACAAACAAAAAACTGAGAATTCAAGGAAAGCTGACACATATAGAAGATGCTTCTAGAATCTTGAAGGTGCTGCGGGGTATTTGTCACAGTGGTGGGAGATGACTGGCTCAGTGGGTGATCTTATGATCTCTGACACAGAGTTACTCACTCTGATGTCACTGAAGTGCATGGATATTTCTGGATTGTTTAGCAGAGGAAAATGTCATGACTTATAGATATTTCTATGTCTTACAACTGTACTGTATCTTCTGTGTAATAATTAGCCAGTTCACTACTTTCATAAATATGTATTACAGTTCCAGTAAGTTCTAGGTAATTGTTCAGATGTAGGTAAAATGATGAACTAGACAGCTAGATTTTATGTTTTTATAGAGCTTAAAATGTAGTCAAAGAAAATTGAGAATTCAAGGAAATACACAAATATAAAAGATACTTCTAGACTACAGTATCGGTTACTTTCATGCTGTGGCTAAATACCTGTCAGAAATACTTACCGGGAGGGAAGCTTGTTTTATCATGGAAGGGGAAGGAATGGTAGGGCGGTTCCACCCATGACAGCAGGACTGTGAAGCAGTGGTTGTTCATATGGTGGCTGACTGGGACACAAAAGAGTCAGGGACCTTCAGGAGCCTACCCCAGGTCCTGCTTCCAGCAGCCAGACCCCACCTCCTAAGGGACCCACACCCTTCAGAATGGTACCATAAGCTGAGGGGCAAGTGTTCTAACATGAGTCTGTGGAGCCATTTCAGATTCAAGCCAAAGTTTTGTAGGTAGATGAGAAAATGAAGACATTAAATTTTACTTAATATCTATTTAAGTTCTACTTTAAAGCATAAAAAGAAATAAGACTAACTTGAGACAGTGTTCATAGAAGATGACTGAGCCCTGTGTAAGTAATTCTAACTTACAACCAAGGAAGGTAGGGTTCCTCAAGGGAGGCCAGAGGAGCCGATTGGAGAGTTCAAAGTGTCAGAACCAAGAGATGTGTTCTGAGAAACACAGTGAATTTGCCCAGGATGATGCTCCTTAGAACAGCTTGACTGTTGGAGCTGACATCGAAATCCTGCCATATGTTGTACACACGTTTAATTAGCATCTCTAACATGTCCCTGTAGATGCATCATGGTTCCCCAAATTTACAGATGAGAAACGATGCTCTGAGGAGAGAAGCCACTTGTCCAAGACCACAGCTAATGAATGAAAGTGCTGATTGCATTTTAAGGATGTCAACTCCCTCTACTGCTAACCAGACAGGCGTAAGCTCCCTGAGGACAGAGCACCCACCCACTGTACGCACATAGCTGTCGTAGGCAAGGTAAGCCTTCTTCGTGTAGACATTAAGTGCGTAGAATAACCCCGGGGCTGACGTAGCCAATAGAGTGCTTGTCAGGCACATGTGAGGACACGAGTCCAGTTCCCATCACCAACATGAGGTTGTGTGTGTGATGCACATCTCTGTCTTAGCTCTCCTGCGGTGAGGTGGAAGGGAGAGGTAGAGATGGGAGAATCTCCAGGAGCTATCAGGCCAGTGAGCCTGGCGTATGCAGCAGGCACATGCATACCCATTCCCCCCCCCTCTCTCTCTCTCTCTCTCTGTCTCTGTCTCTGTCTCTCTCTCTCTCACACACACACACACACATACACACATGAGAGAGAGGGAAAGAGAGAGAGAGAAGGAGAAGGGAGGGAGGGAGAGAGGGAGGAAGGGAGGGAAAGATTTTAAAAGCTTAGAACACAAGGATGGATAGCTGAGTTTGGACTCAGGTATAAATGATGTTATCTATAGGGTTCTATTTTGAAAAATAATGAGATAATGCTAAAAATGCCTCCATTCTTTTTCTCATCCCTTTATCCTCAAAAGAACTTTCAAGGGTGTTATAACTGGAAAGCATCCTTTACTTTCGTTTGAAGCTCTGATTATGGACCTGATCAAAAGCCTTATCTGAGTTTGGCCCAACTGAACAAGCACACAGAAATTCAGCTACTTTGCCATTGTTTTGATTCCAGGTTTTTGATCTCCGCCACAGTGTTCACTAGCTCTGTGATCTTGAGGAAGTCTGCAAAGGTAACTTGCTTCCTAGATACACAATGGGAAGAGTAGGAAAGTTGGATATTAGGGGCTCAGGAGATGACTTAGTGGGTAAGAACACTTCTGCGAGCATGAGGACCTGAGTTAAAATCCACAGCATTCATGTAAAATTCTGGGAATGGATATACATCCTCATAACCCTAACACTGATGAGAAAAGACATGTAGGTCTTCTGGGAGCTTGCAGGCTAGATGGCCTGGCTTAGACAGGTACTTTATGTCTGAGTGGGAGACTGTCTTAAAGATAGAAGATGGAGAGTAATAGAGAAATAAGATGTCCTTCTCTGGCCTCAGTATGTACACCAAATGCTAGCATGCTTGCAACAAGCACACACCACATGTGTATATGCAATCATAGGGCCATGCAATTATGTGCATGCTCCAAAGAATCACACACACCAAAAATTAAAATGTAAATCCTAGTAATATTAACAAAACAGAAGTTGAACGCCTATGTTGTAAAGAGCTATGGGTGTCCCCTTCCAGGAGTCCTGGGGCTACCGTGAACACCTGTCTCAAACAGGTACCTCAAAAAATGATGCTAGGTCAATGAAACAGGAAGAACAGTGATGGCCTGGGTCCAGCCAGATTCAGGTCCTGAAATTATTTCTGTGGTGATAGCTCATTTTCTCTCTCTTGGCTCTCAGACGGGTATCACTATCAGCTTCCCATGATGAGGAGGGTGTGACACCAGGTTAGCTTCCATCTAAGCAGCTCCAACCAGTTCCAGGCTTTGCTGTTCTGACTCCTGGTGCCTGTGTTCTAGTCAGAGCAATCGCAGCACAGCTGACCCTGGATCAGCTGCTTCTCCTGCCTCTAGACTCCTTTCTCCCTTTCTCATCTTCCTGACTCCACAGCCACTCGTGGCTTCTGCCCCTGCCTCCTTCTTCCCATCTGTGTCTCTCTGCTGCTCTATTTTCTAAGAATAAAAGGAAAATGATATACTGATAATGACATCAGTCTTTTGGGATGACTTCAAGATTAAGCAGAAGGTCTGTAAATGAAGTGCAGGCGACATTAGGCCTCTGTCCTTTGTGTCCTCTCTTAACTTCTGCTCTGAACATCCGAGGTACACAGCATCAAGATGAAGAGTGGGGATTCCTACCTAGAACTTAAACTCTGTCCTGGACTCTATTCTAACAGCACTGAGGAATCTGCCTGTCTCCAAGCCTGCTTCCTTGTCAAGAGGATAAGAATAATATTCCTTAAGTTTATGTAACGGATCATAGAACTCCAGTGAAGGTAATGAAATGATTTCTGATTGGATTTGAGGCCTTCTCCACAGAGAGACTTCCTGTCTGGTGCTGTGAAACTTGTCTCCGGAGGTCATAAGCACTAGGAAGAAGCCGACTGCTGCTTGTCCCACGAGCATTCTGCCAACTGACTGTGTCTGTATATCATGGATCGTGTGCATCTCAGGCTTGGGCAGAGCAGTTCTTTTCTGCAGCAGGTAGTAGTTAATGCAGAGAATCAGAACAGACTGCAGTGCCGAGAATAAGCAACTGTGGATGCTCAATCTCTGCTGGGACACCCATATCAACCTTCCCTACCCAGGCTTGGGAACTTCAGAGAAGAGGAGACAGGTAAAGTGCATGAGCTGGAGGCAGAGGAGGACTGAGCAAGACATGGTGTTGCAGTAATGAGCTCCCAGACGCTGTGGTCACCTGCATAAGATCAAGCCAGCTAGATATTCCTCTCGAAGAGGGGGGAGGGGCTACCAAGGCCCCATCCCTGTCTGGAGAGGAACTGGCAGTTGATGGCTGCTGGGAGACAGAGTCCCTTTCCTCTACTGGGGTGGCCACTGGTAGCACTTACTAGAGGTATACCTGTGTGAGAATCGGGGAGTAGCTATGATCAAAATACATTATATAGAGTTATGAGGCCATGAATTTGAAAAAGAGTTAAGGGGTATATGGGAAGAAAGGGAGGGGGAAATGATATAATTATATTATAATCTCAAAAATAAAAGAAATGGTTGCTTAAAATACATTATATATGTGTATGGAAGTTTCAATGAATAAATAAGTGTTTGGGATTCTGGTATTTTGTATTTGAAAGAACTGAGAATTTTACGACAATGTCATCAGATATCAGTGGTTGCTGGTGTGTATTCAAGCACACTTCACTCATATATGAAAAGCCTTAATCAAAGGCAGCGAGCTAGCTCCGTGGGTAAATGTGTTTGTCTCTACCTGGCCACCTGATTTTGATTTCAGGGTCTACATGGGGTCTACATGGTAGAAGAGAACTAAACCCCACAAGTTGTTCTGTGACCTCCATTGCCCCAACACACAGACATAGCACACACATGAACATACACAATAAATCAATAAATGACTTAATAATTAAAATATATGGCCCAGCTTTCTCTTTTCTGTTAGTTTTCTTTCTTACTTCCTCTACTCCCTCCCATTCTTCCCATGTCCCCACCTCTTTCTCACACTCCTCCCTCCTCCTCCTCTCCTCTCTCTCTATCCTCCCTGTTTCCCTCGTTCTCTTTTTCCATCTCTCTCCTCCTCCCTTCTCCCTCTCGTCTTGCCCAGACTGTCTTCTAACTTCAGCAACCCTCTGCCTCAGCCTTCCAAGTGTGGTGATTACAGCCAAGTCACAATGTTTGCTTTGACTCCAGCCTTCCAGGAAGAATTTGCACTTTTGATTTTATTGATAATGTAACACCTTGATTTTAAAGAGTATAATATTATTATTCCCATTTTAAGGATGAGAACATTGAGCCACTGGCACATTAAATAACTTAGATTAGTCATTGCCTGTACAGTAGTGCTGAATACCAAATCCAAATATCTTTGTCACCCTTCCTTTGTTTGAAAGTGTGTGCCACTAATATGTGGTAAAGCCACAAACACTCCTATTCTTTTATTCTTTCTCTTTGTACTTATGTTATACATAAGTTTTAGAAGAATTACATAAGCCATGGACCTCACACTGGTAGCATCGAGAAGTGCAACTTTCTGATCACCCTAAAGCCTGCAGCTGCAGCTTGGGTCTTGAATGTCACCCAGAAAAGTGTGTCTTAAGGGCGTGGTCCCCAGCTTGTGGTGATACTGGAAGCTTGGTAAAGGGCTTTCGGTCACTGGGATGTGCCCTGGATGGATGTGGTGGGATTTGTCCTCTTCCTGCTCCTTTGCCTTCCACTGCCACAGATTAAGCAGTTTCCTCTATCCTGTACCCCACCATGATGTACTGTGATGTCCTGGTGAGACACAGCAGGATAAGCAACTGGGACTCAAACCTCTGAAGTTGTGAGGCCAAATAAACCCTGCTTCTTCCTACTTGATGTCTCGGTCACATGGCGGTAAGAGAAGGCCAGCACACTGCTGTCCTCTCCTCCCTCATTTCTATTGGCTGCCTGTGTCTTGATCGCTCGGCATGCTTCAATAAGTCAGTTGCTTACATTTTATTTCAGATGAATTGTTATAATCATACTCTCCTGTGTGTGTGTGTGTGTGTGTGTGTGTGTGTGTGTGTGTGACACACACACAGAGAGAGAGAGAGAGAGAGAGAGAGAGAGAGAGAGAGAGAGAGAGAGAGAGAGAGATGGATGCATGTGAATGCCCAGCATGGGTACTAGAAACTGAACTCAGGTCTTCTGTAAAACCAAGTTCTCTTAACTGCTGAGTCATCTCTCCAGCCCCTTATTGGTATTCTTGCCTGCGTTACCACATGTTAACCGTCATTCAGAAGCAGGGAACATGCTAATGGTGAGTCCCCTCTCATCCCTCAGAACACACAGAGTAGAGCAGACACCCACCGTGTCTCCTTTTATTGCTGCTCCTACTCTTGGCCCTACTCTCACCAACAGTGACATCATTCTGCTGTTTGCGGATCTGTGAGTGCCCCACATTTTCTACTGATTTCTTCCTCTAGAGGTGATCTATTTGTCTGCTTGTCTTCCCTTCTCCTCCTCTCAAATTCACCACACTGTGAATTCTGCTCCTAACATCTGTACTTGCCCTTTCCTCATTCCATCCAGTACAGACCTGCTCCAACCTCTGCTGCCCCTCCTCCACTTACTGTCCTCTGGGTTTTTACATAGTTGTTGAGAGGAACAGCAATTATCCAGTGGTGAACACCAGCAGCAGATAGAATCAAGGTGGTGAGAAATTGTAAAATGCAGCATTTATCACTAAGAAGGAAAAATAGGCAATTGTAATTTCAGAAAGTGTCATAAAAATACAACCGGGTTTGGTACTTCTTAAAACATATGATACAAATCTCAGATGTGGGCTGATAATTCCTGCCATGCACAATCCTTTATGCTCCACAAAGACACTGGGACAGGTTTCATACCCCTCCTATGTACATACAATAATAAAAATTTTAATACTTTAATTAAATGTTAGAAGATGAACAGATATTTCCTCAAAATTATACAGATACAAATGAGTATGCAAAGATGCTTTGCTTCGTTAACTATCACGGACATGAGAATTAAAATGAACAAGTTATAATTATGACAGCCATCAAAGTGGTTAAGGCAAAAACTAATGGCAACAATAAATATTGACAAGGATATGAAGAAACTGTCACTCGCTCTTTGCTGGTGTGGTTGTAACATGGGGGTGGCCACTGTGGAAAACTCTGTAAATGTCTTAAATTGTCTTAATTGAACATGCAATTGCCATATAACACATTAATACTATGTGTTACGCATTGTGGAGAAATGAAGTCTTGCATTCCCACAAAAAGTTAACATAAAATTTACCAAGTTTGGTCAACATAGCCCCAAAGTTAGATGTTGGGACTGGGAACTTGGCTAGTTGGATAAGAATGCTTATTGTGCAAGCATAGAGACCTGAGTTCAAATCCCCAACACACATGTAAGAAGCCAAGCCCGGCTCCAAGCATACCTGTGCCCCCATCCCTGTGGAGACAGACAGGAAGATGGTTGGAGCTGGCTGGTTGCCAGTTACCCCCAGATCCAGTGACAGACCGTGCCTCAAGGTAACAAGGTAGACAGTGATAGAGCAGGCCACTGCCATCTTCCCTTGGTCTCCACAAGCGTGTAGAGGTACATTCACACACACAGAGGGAGACATCAGAAGGCTTCCAGTGGATACACAGTTAAATCACTATGGTACATCTATACATTTGAGAAAGAATTGGTAATCACAGTCATCAAGTTGAACCTTTAGAGTCATGTTCTAAGAAGCGCCCAGTCTCACAAGGCCCCCATACTATGGTTCAATTCATAACATTCTGGTAGAAATTAAAGAAAGAAAAAAAAAACACTAGAAATAATGGCTGCAGCCAATTGGCAACAAAGAGAGCTGCAAATTGGCGCTGTGGGGTACAACAGGAAGGAGTCCCTGGAGTGATGGGGAGGCTCTGCATCTTGCTTGTATCAGCATCAGCATCCTGACTGTGATGCTGCAGAGACTTTTGCAAGAGGCTGCCACAGGGGTCACTTGGAAAGGTATATGGTATTTTTGTATTAATTTTTACAATTGCATATACATTTTTAACTGTCTCAAAATAGAAATTTTAATTTAAGAATATGAACTATGACTGAAATGGGTTAATCCAAGCTGGGAGACTTGAGGCAACAGTTCATCACTGCCAGCCCAAGATATCTGATTAATTAGGCTTTAAAGTATTTCACCGGGGTGCAAGGGGCAAAGAGAAGCAAAACCTTTCACCTGGAGAGATGGCTTGACAGGCAAAGCACATATAAACATGAGAGCTGAGCTTGGACTCCAGAACCTAGGAAAAGCTGGACAGATTTCCATGCCTTTGTAATCCCAGTGCTCCTATGGGGCCAGAAAGACAGGAGGCTGCAGGAGTAGCCATCAGTTAGCTTGGTAAATGCAGCTGTGAGTAACAAAGAGGAGGAAAGCAAGACCTGACGCCCAAGGTTGTCTTCTGGCTTCCACATCTGCACTCTGGCACATGTGTGCTCATACTCATGCACACACATGTATATGCACATGGGAGAAAAGATTTTTCATACACATAAGTCAGTTCAGTTAATTTGGATGTCGGCAGCTCAGAAAACCTGTCCAGAAATGCCTGGGCTACTTCTGGGTGAAGGGCTGTATTTATGCCTAAAGAGGCTCATTGAATATAACACACACCAAGCAGCAAATACAAGGTACAGGCCTGGCTGGCATTTTTCTGACAGATATTTCAGAGAGAGTGTGTTATACATTGCCAGAAATGAGATTCGTATTGCAAAGGACACAGAGGTGGAACTCCCAGGTGTCTGAGCAATAGACTGGACAGCCTAGAAAATTGTTCAACCGTTCATTCAGACTGATAAGAATCCCGTGGTTGGGAACATGAAATGGTTTTACTGTCTCCTAAATGGCTCCATCTGTGGCTGCTGTCGCTGAGGTTAGGTCAGGATTGCAGACAGCAGTCTGGGAAGCAGAAGGGAGCAGGCTGAGATGCTAATGGGCTTTGCAGAATTAGCTGCGTCAGGCAGAACAGCGCTGGTGGGCAGTGGGATGGGAGCATGCTGCAAATGAATGCAGACACTTCCCTTCTTCTTTTTAAAATCAGGACCAAAATTTCTCCCCATTCCAAGTTCACAGCCACAGCTAAAAACACTGGCCCGTGAGAAATGTCCTTGGTGTGTTTGGAGCTAGTGTCCTCAGATGCTGGTGGCTGAGAGAGCTCCGAGAACTGAAAATGTGGGTTATACTTATATGCAGAACTTTTGTGGGGGCTGGTAAAGAACAGAACGGACTCAGTGTCTCTTCTGGTAGGTTGAGGAGACATCTGACACTCCGGACCATGCATTTCCACCCACACTGCCTGCTCAGTGTGTGTTATTGACCCATCAGGATGGTTTTGCAAAAACTCAGAGCTGGGCCTATTGACCTTCTGCAGAACACAAAGAAGGCTGAACCACATGAAGATGAGGTAGGTGTCCTTTACCCATCACCTGACTGACAGGCAACAACCATAGTGCTTAAATGTCAAAGCTCAATCTTGTCTTTCTGAGACAATGTTTCCTCCTCTTGTCTCCTGGAGAAAAGTACATTGGAAAGCTAGATGGAAGACGTGAGGAGCATGGAAAGGGGCAGGGGACTTACGTAGTCCCGGCAATGCTGTATGGGAAGCAAAGACAGACGACGGAAGGGGACAATCAAGTCACTCCACACTTTGTCTCTATTAGAGTATCTCAGTTTTAATGTGTTTACACATCAGCTAATGACCTGAGCTCCTGACTGTGTATAATCTGCCATGGGGCAAGAGATCCTGTGTTTGCAACCAGCCTCAAGTGATGCTGATGCTGACAGATTAAGGTCTGCACTTTGAAGAAGAATACTGAATACTGTAAAATCGCAGGAGACAGTCCTCTCTCAGGTTTGCCTTCTCCAACCCCCTGGAACAGAAGCTGGGTGTGAGGTAGGACATAGAGATGTTATTTGAGACGATAGCTCTAATTCCTCAAACCCCAATTCCATTTTAAGGGCTTTCCCTGCCCTGGCATTTGTCTCATCTTTCCTAATCTGAGTGACGGTGAAATTGTAGCTCGGAGAAAACTGGGCCTTCTCATTGAATTCGGTTATACACTTTACCCAAGTGTGTGTCAGTGTATCAGATTGAACTGTATTTGAAGGCAGAGTCTTGAAAGTGGTGATTGTGTGAAAATGAGGCCATATGGATGCACTCTGACTCAAGATACACTTATCAGAAGAGAGCAGAACACAGAAATACACAAGGAGAAGGCCACGTGAAGACACATGTAGTGGCATTTCAACTGTATTTTAATAAATAAAGACTGCCCGATGATCTGAGAGCAAAACAGTCCCACTGGTCAGCTTTGCAGACCAGGTTATGGTGACATACACCTTTAATCCCAGTAGCCACACTAGTTGCCATAGAAACTGGGTGGTGCATGCCTTTAATGATGCCTTTAATCCCAGCTCTAGAGAGGATTATAAAATGGGGAAGACAGCTCTCAGACACAGTCTCCTTCTGAGATTTCAGGAGGCAGGATCGCCATTTCAGACTGAGATCAAGGAAAGAGCTAGTGCCTGGTTGTTTTGCTTTTCAGATCTTCATGTTGAATCCTAATATCTGACCCTGAGTTTTTATTAATTGTACTACAGACACACATGGTAGGGGAGGGGGTGAGAGAGACAGAAGGCACTCAAAAGAAACTAACCCTACTGGTATATTGATTTCCGACCTCCAGCCTCCAGACCTGTACAAGAACAAACATCTGTTAAAAGAGCCAAGTCTGTGGTCCTTTGCTGGGGAAGTGCTAGCACCCACCTACTATGCTCTAGTCTTGGTGCTATTTCAGCACCAGGCAGGGTGACAAATATAAATGGACCATAGATGTGTGTAACTGACCTAAGAGCTTTAAGCAGGAAGAGAAGCGGATAAATTCAAAATTTCCAAAGTAAAACAAGCTTCCCACGGCTGACCTAAGCCCTGCCATGTAGCTGCAGAATTGGTTCAGCTCTAGACTGCTCCTATTACAGGACATAAATCCACGAGTTTCCCTGACCGCATGAACTTCTTAAGGACTGCTGGTCAGCCCAAGAATGCTGAAGCCTGGAGGGGGAAGTTGGGCTGAAGCCTCAGGTTGTACAGTGTGCAGTGGCCACCCTCAGATGCAGCGGTGGAGAACATTGAAGACGTCAAGTCCACAAATGTCAAGTCAGGACAGTTTCCAAAGAACTCAGCCTTATAGAGTGCTATGGTTGGAGTATGAAATGTCTCCCATGGACTCATGCTTGAGTCCTTGGCGTCTTGCTTGTGGTGCTGTTTCATAAAGTCATGGAACCTTACTTTATAAGGCTTGAAACTCAAGTCTACGCATCTATGGCCCCTCTTCATTTGGCATCACGCCGAATGTTGAGATAATAACACAAACAATTGGAGCACAGTCGGTGGGTGTTACCACTTTCCCAGTGAAGGACCACAGACTACACAGAGTCGGCTCTTTTAACAGCCATGGTTGAGCATAACTGGGGGGAGTGGATCCCTGCTGGGCTAGCCTCGTCATGTCATAGCCTGTGCCAGTTACTTCTGCTACTGCGATAAAAATTCTGTGACCAAACAACCTCAGAAAGAAACGATTTAGTGTGATTTCCTGGGTCAGGGGGCTAGAGTCCAGAATGGCATGGATGGTGTGACATCCTGTCGGTGACTGTTGATATTTTCTATTCGCACACAGGAACCTGAGAGAGAAAACAAGAGGTGGGGTAGGGCTATAAACCCTCAAATTCTGCTCTTCCAGATGCTAAAGTTCCCTAACCCCACAAACAGTGTCACTGTTCTGTGACAAAGGTGGGATCTATGTGGGTCATTTGTCTTTTAAAGCACCACACAGCCTACCCCCACTTCCTGTCTGCTTTCTACTTCCTGCTGTGACCAGCAGCCTCACACTCCTACCACCGTGTTAACGCCCTCCCGATGGGCCGTATCCCCTCCATCTGTGAGCTAAAGTCACCTCCACCTTCTTCAAGGGCTTTGGTGGACAATTTTTGTCACAAGCAATGAGAAAAACAGTACAAGGAGGAAACTGCTGTCAGTGAAGCGTCTCAGAGGTGGCAGCATTTGGCCGGGTATCCAAAGGATGCGTGGGAATTTTTGGCTTTTCTGGGATAAACTGGATCTCACACACTGATTCATGCGCTGATATTCTAACTCCCAGTATAGTAGGTCCTCCCAGTTTTCATACTTTAATTCTCAATGAGTTTAATTACTTGTGGTCAACTATGATCTGAAAATATTAAATATAAAATTCCACAACTAAATAATGCGTAAGTTTGAAAGTAGTGCCATGAAGCCCTATGACCCCCCCCCACTCCATCCTGTCTGGGATACAAACCATCCTGCTGCCAGGTATGCCCATGCTGTATATGGTACCCACCAAATTGCCACTAAGATGTCTTCTATATCTGATCAACTGCCATTGATCTCATGTTTGGTGCTGCATGAGTCTTTGTTATGAGTGCCCATTCTGTGTGTGGTCAAGGGTGCTTAGCAACATCTCTAGCTCCCACCCACTACAGGCTGGTACCATCACCCAGACTACTACAGTCACCTAAAATACCTCCAGACATTCCCAAAGTTCCCGGATGCAAAATTGACCATGAATTGAGAACCACCAAGATGAGTGGTAATACCTGAAGTCAGAAGTTCCCAAAATAAATTCTCCAGACAATGACACCCGCAGGAAGCAGGTTGGAAATGCAAGCTCTAAGATTGGAGAGACAGGCCAGTTCATAAAGAGCTTGTCATGCAATCATGAGGACCTGACTTCAATACCCAGAGCCCATACTTGGAATTCCATCAGGAGGAGGCAGAGTCAGGAAGACCTTGAAGCTTGCTGGCCAACCAGCCAACCTAATCAGAAAGTTTAACCTCTCTCAAAACAAACAAACAAACAAAAAACAAGATGTGTAGTTCATGAGGAACAAAACCCAATGTAAAACTCTGGCTTCCACATCCTGTGCATGCGCGCACACACACAATGCAAACTATGAGATACCACCGAAACCTCCACCATTAGAGTCTCACTCTAGGGGTCCGACAGCATAGAGTCTCTATTCTAGGTTCCACAAAGACTCATCATCAAGTCAGGACAGAGGGTCCTTTTGTGCCAGGGATTCTTACATTTCTATTTAAGAGATGCCACAGACCCATTGCTTCCTCTCCAAATGTCCATCTCTAGCCTCTGTCCCTTAGAAACTGTGACGCCCATATAGGTGCATACACAACCCTTACCTGGAGGAGGCCAAAGCCAGTGACATTTATTAATAGGCATTTTCCTTCTCTGTGAGATAAAGGACAGATATTTGAATGCTAACCATGTACTAGATATAATGATAATCATTTTCAATATCAATTCAATATTTGCCACCAGGTACCAATAACCTCATTTCATAGATGAGGCCCATCTGCTCAGGGAGAAAGAGGCTAAAAAAAGACACGCTCCTGGTGAGCAATTATTGTCCCGAAGCAGAGCCTTCTGACCTCAGAGGCTTTGGTCTTCGCGTTGTTGGCTTCATCTATTTGGGTTGCTATAACAAAACACAGTAGACCACGTGACTCATAAACAACAGCAGTTTATTTTCACAGCTCCAGAAAGCTAGCAAGTCCAAGATCAAGGCGTTGACAGATTTGGTGTCTGTCTGACACCCACTCTCTGACTCATAAACAAGGTTTTCCAGGGTCCTCACATCACAGAAGGGACTTGCTAAACACTTCAGCCCTGTTAGTAGAGGCTTCTGCCTCGTGCATTCCTCATTTTCCCCAGTATCATCACAATGGAGATCAGTTTCAAAGTGAAGGGAGCATAAGTGTTCATCCCATAGTATTCATGATGTGTACCAATAACACCTTTATTACAAAACATGTCACAAAATTGAACTGGGTGTATTAGTCAAGGTCCTCTAAAGGAACAGAACTGGTAGAATAAACTAATGTATACACACACACACACATACACACAAACATACACACAGACACACACATATATGCATCATGTGTATGTATGTATGCATTTGAATGGCTTATTGGCTGTGGTCTGAGTATTCCAACAATGTTGGTGTCTGGATGGAAAGGCCTAGAAGACAGCAGTTGTTCAGTCATGAAACTGGATGTCTCAGTAGTCCCAGTCTGGTGCTGGAGTCCGCAGACAGTCCTAAACTGGAGAGCAGCCAGTGTTCAGTCTACTTTGAAATCCCAAATAAGTAGGTTCTACCACCAGTGAAGGGTGTCTCAGGAGCAGGATGGCCAGAGTGTGGACAGGCAGGTCAAAGGCAAAGGCTTCATTCTCTGACGTCCTTTTACATAGGCTGCCACCTTTCCCTTCTCAAGGTTTAGCACAGATTTAGGGTTAGTCTTCTGACCCCAAATCCTAAAGATTCAGGGTGGTTCTTAACCTTCATTAATCCAGCCCACAAAATCCCTCGTAGGACTGCCCCCAGCTGTGTGGGTTTTAGCTACACCCAGAGTCCAGATGTAGTCCAGTTGACAACCAAAATTAGCATTACATTGAATTATAAGTCCTGCAAATTAAATAAGGATAAAAGAGAGGTGAATGACAAAAATCAATCAAACAAACATGGATTTAAGAAGATATAGTGAGTTACACAAACAAGACCTAAGGAAACAGAAATCTCCCATCAATGACAGACAAGCAGATTCCATGAGCTTTTGGAAAAATCTGAACATTGAAAGGCAAATGGTTTGAATCAAGGGTCATTAGGAAGAAACTTCCTGGTAGGAACAGCATAGGGAGGTTACAGGAACAGCATGGGGAGGTGGTAGGAACAGTGTAGGGAGGTGATAGGAACAGCATGGGGAGGTGATAGGAACAGTATGGGGAGGTGATAGGAACAGCGTAGGGAGGTGGTGGGAACAGCGTTGGGAGGTGGTGGGAACAGCATAGGGAGGTGGTGGGAACAGCGTAGGGAGGTGGTGGGAACAGCATAGGGAGGTG
>NC_022014.1:10513952-10517538 GCF_000317375.1 Microtus ochrogaster | reverse complement strand
ATAGGAACAGCGTAGGGAGGTGGTGGGAACAGCGTAGGGAGGTGGTGGGAACAGCATGGGGAAGGTAAAAACAGATATACAGAGGTCAAAAGAAAGTGTCAGGCAGCACACAAGGCTGTTTGTCATGGCAGCAGAACCCAGGACTCCACAACCCTGCCCTAGTCAGTCAGTAAGGCCACATATAACAAGACATGACACGAGGAAATACAGCTCTGCAGCTGGACATAAATTGGGTCTAACAGGCCTGTGTGATTCACAATATCAGACGTTATACTGTGTTACAAGGAACGGTGGTCCAACAAGGTTGAAGCTGCATAATTCAACATGACAGCTGGGGTGTCTGGGAAGAGGCCGCTGTAGTCACGGGAACCATGCTAATTTGCATGGCAATCGTATGAGAAGACATGGATAAGAATGCAACACCAACCAGAATGTGCAAGAAATCAGCTGTGTAGAGATCCCAGACACAGGGAACAAATGGCACGACTCTACCACAGGGGCTCTGTGTGATCCTAAGAGACAAGCCTCACTAATACCAACAACTGTTCGCTATTAACAATCAATGTGCTATCTCATTTAATTCTGTTTATTTATGTGTGTGTGTGTGTGTGTGTGTGTGTGTGTGTGTGTGTGTGTGTGTACATGTAGCCAGCCATGTCTGTGTGTGGAAACCTGAGGTAAACCCTCAGCTATCCGTCCTCAGATGCCATCTACTTTGTTTTTGAGACAAGGCCTCTCTCATTGTCCTGAACTTGATGAATAAACCATTCCTTGTTGTTTAGACTGGGTGCTCAGCAAGCCCAAAGGGTTCTCCTGCCTGCCTCCCTTGCACTAGAATTACAAGCATCTGCCACACCCAGCTTTTAATGTGGCTTCTAAGGATCAAACTCACACTGTCATGCTGGCCAGTCAAGCACTTTACTGACTGTACAGTTTATTTAATCTCAGGACAAGCTTGGGAGTTAGGAGTGAGTCCCATTTTAATGGTGATCTAACGGTTAGAAGGTGGTGAGGCTGAGACTTCACTCAAAGGCACTGGGCACTAAAGTTGTTATTGCAAACCACTTGGGGTTTCCCCAGTGTCTAGCAGGAACACTTGGGACATAATAGGTATTTTAAAAAGTGTGTCAAAAACTAAGCCCTGTGAGGCTTTTATGAGATCATTCTGGGCCTGCTGATTTTTGCATAGAGACCTGTGAAGGTTGTCTTCACCATGGAAACAGCTCTGGTGTATCTGTTCCAGGTTTGAAACCTAACAGATAGTTTATGATCAAAGCTCTAACACAAACTTAAGTCTAAGACCAAAGTCCAAGTCATTTTATGGTTATTATTTTTACTTTGTCTACGGCTATTTTCAGCCAGATCTCTTCCTATTAGAAAATGCTTTTCTCATGTTATCTCGGGGCTCTGTTTTTGCTGTAGTTGGCTTTTATAACCTTCGTGTCAAGACATTTATAAGCAACATAGCTTGAACTCTTTGGTGGTTTGAGTGAGAAACGCACCAGAGGTGTTGGTCTCCAGTTGGGGATGTTTGGGGAGATTCTGAAACCTTTAACAGTAGGAACCTTGCTGCAGAAAGTGGGGGTGACTTTGAGGTTATATAACCTGGCCCAACTCTCTGTTCTCTGGCTCTCTGTTCCCTGTGTGCCTTGGAAAGTATGACTAGCCAGCTTCATGCTCCTGTCTTCATGCTCCCTTGCCACCATGTCTCCGCCATCGTGCTGGAAAGTCAAAATAAACGCGGTCTCTCCTTTGCCCTCCAAGGTGCTTTTGAGCATAGTGTTTATCACATCAACAGAAAAGCAGCTAATACAAATGTTGAAAACAAACTCCCCCCCTTTTTTAAACTGCTTTACAATAAAGAATTAGATCTCATTTATACCCATTGTGAGAAGTGGGGCATTTTGCATGTGTGTGTAGTTATGCTCTAGATTTCTTGCACTATCTCATAGCAAAAACACAAAATAATATTTTGTGCATAATAGGAGCAATGGAACTTTGTACACAGTAGATAATCGGTCAATATTTGTGGGCATGGGGTGAGTGTCTGGCATCAAACAGGAAAAAGAATCTTAAGGGAAAACCAGGTCATGCCTTGGTTTCTAGCACGGACTCTTCAGGCAGCAAAAGGCTGGCATCTTTTTCTTCCTTTTCTTAGAAGCTGAAGAAGTTTCCTCTCTAGAAACATTGATGAATGTGGTAGAAAATTCAAGAACATTGCAGTGTTCCACATTACCTTCACATATTTATAGTCAGATCTCATTAAGTTTTATTAAGACTGGAATCTGTGACATGTGGGATGGAAGCTGGAGGAAGTTTACCAAATTAACGGTGTAAATGAATTTGCAATGAGCATGCTGTTCCCTCTTGAAGAGGTTGCAGACATTTGAGAAGCATCTGTCATTAGGTAAATTAATTGGCGCTACATGTATGATGGGCTATTAATTGAACCTAAGGTCTCCCGGGACACTTACAAAGTGGAGCAGGTTAGTATACTTCTCTGTACCTCAGTTTCCTTTGTCCAAAATCCAAGTATGGTTACCTAATTCACAAGCATGCTATTAGACTCAAATAAGAAAACACATATATTTACACAATGGCAGGCAGGTCAGCTCGGGATATATCTTACTCACCTGATATGTGTACAGTCCTATGCTCAACCTCCAACATCTCAATCAGCTAAACAATCTGTACTTACATTCATATCTCCATATATAGACACAAGCACACATAAGTGGATTCGCCGAAAGTTAAGACTGTAGAATGGACGATCAGAAATAGGTGGGAATCTTTGCTTTGCCAAGAGCATGTGACCATAAGTGAACCGTGTCACCCCCCTGTTGCCCATCACTTCCTCCCCTGGGTAAATGCAAAGAATGATGTCATTGGGCTATTGATGAAATGAATATGTCAGTGTCTGACATGAGATATGTACTCAATAAAAAAATACATGCATTATCAAAGAGCTAACTTTAAGATGGTGTTACTAGGCAGTGCCCTGTTTTTTAAATTTTGAAGCTGAATATTGATAAACTAATCCCAGAATACTTACGATTAGCACTTGTCTCTGTTATACTGCATGTGTTACTCTTCTAGAGGAGGTGAGAACTAGGAACAGGGGTGGTGGCTGGGACTGCCTTTGGCACATTCACTGCCTCTTGGATCACTCATTTCTAGTGAGTTACCATGGTCTGTGACTCTACAGACCTGGCCTTTCTCTAAGTGTCTGTGTCTACCGGGAAATAACATCTGTCGGTGAGACTAGCTAAAACTGCGCTCTGTGCCCATGTTCCTGTGTTCCCGACTAAAACTGTGCTCTGTGCTCATGTTCCTGTGTTCCTGGCTGATTCTAAGCTCCTCCCTCCAGCATGCACTGCTCTGCTTCCTTCTTCAGGATTTTCCACAGAATTCCCAGGAGCACTTTCTTCTCTCTCTGACCCTCGTCATCTCCTGTTTCTTAGGGGTATGGGGGTGTCCAGTATTTGAAATGGGTGAGAATTTGGGTAAAGCAGAAATCCCATCCTGTCTCTAAATTTCTCCTCTCCCCTCTCTCTCTCTCCCTCTCTCTCTCTCTCTCTCTCTCTCT
>NC_022014.1:10513225-10513852 GCF_000317375.1 Microtus ochrogaster | reverse complement strand
TCTCTCTCTCTCTCTCTCTCTCTCTCTCTCTCTCTCTCTCTCTCTCTCTCTCTCTCTCTCTCTCTCACACACACACACACACACACACATAGATATTCTCACTTCCTCTTTCTCACGTTACTAGTGGAAATGCTTCATTTCATGCAGACCCCTTAAAGCATGGACCCCTTGAGAACTTTATCCACCAACAGAAATCTTGTCCTGAACAGCCTGAGGCAGAGGATCGCCAGCGCATGAAAGCAGAAGTGCATGCTAGGTGCTGGCATTTGGGAACATGGTTTTCTGCTTAGGGAAAGTTTCATGGCTTCCAGGGAGTGAGCCATTCCTCACAACATCTGTGGTCTTGAGAGGCTATCAGCAGCACTGCAACCTCATGCTACTGCTCCCTGGGTGACTTAGAGAGGCAAAGGGCCAAGGATTCTCCCCAGTCAGACTCTGGGTTAAACAATGGCTCACTAGGGGACAAGCTTAGCTCCTGGACAGTCCCCCATCCCATTGCCTGGTAGCAAAATCCCAGGGCTGTCTTGCAGAGGCCCTGCTTATTTGTCTCCACTGAAGACTCTATGACTTGTCTCCTCACCCACCCCATCACCAAGGTGAGCATCACCCTCTAAAGACATACAGCTT
>NC_022014.1:10499054-10512801 GCF_000317375.1 Microtus ochrogaster | reverse complement strand
TGAGCATCACCCTCTAAAGACATACAGCTTATCTCATCATGCACCCCATCACCGAGATGAGCATCATCCTCTGAAGAACTGTGGCTTGTCTCCTCACACACCGCATCACTGAGGTGAGCACTCACTCTCTTGCACACAGCATATGCTCAGTGAATGGATGTTTTAATTTATCTATAATTTTTCTCACCTTTATAAGGCATTTTAATTTTATTCATTATTACATTGAACATCAAACTGTCTACACTTTTCATATCTGAGAAATGATGACAGGTTTTTTAAGCTGCATTAATCAGGCTATAACTTAAAATACATATCTATTCCATAGCTGAAACAACTCAACATGTCTCGTCTCTCTTCTCTCCCATTCTAGCCCCTAAAATAAACCCTAACTCCATAGAGCACCACTTTTCTGCTGGTGGTGACTGTCCCCTAGGGGACATTTAATAATACTTTGTGCATTTTAATTGTCATAGCAGAAGGTATGCTAAATGACATTTAGTATGTAGAGCACAGAGATGCCACTGAGCATTCTCCAATGCACGGGACAGATCCCACAGCAAAGAACTTTCCAGACAGTGTTAATTTTGCCAGGGGATTCTCTCTCTCTCTCTCTCTCTCTCTCTCTCTCTCTCTCTCTCTCCCTCCCTCCCTCTCTCTGTTTATTTTATCCCATATTTCAAAGATCTTGTCCATCATGATTGGGAAGTCAAGATAACACTTGGAACAACTGGTCTTATCACATCCACCACCAGGAAGCTGATGCCGCCCAGCTCCCTTTCTCCCCTTATACAGGCCAGGATCCCAGCTAGGGAATGGTGCCACCCACAGTAGGCATGTCTTTCTACTTCACAGAGACCCATCCCTTAAGTGATTCTAGATTCTATCCAGTTAACAAGACTATCATGGGTGGCATGTGCTAAAAAAAAAATCAGCTCTGGGAGGTGTAGAAAGGCAGATCGTTGGGGCTAGCTGAACAGCTAGTCTAGTCAATTACTGAGTTCCAGTCATTAAGAGATGCCATCTCAAAAAAATATACAGATTGACCTGGACCAGTGTGTCATCCCTCAGTGACAGGTTCCTAAAAGAAAGGACCAGGGGATGTGAAATAGAAAGGATAGGAAATTTTAGCATTGGGAGGTCTTGCACAAGCTAGTGATTCATACAAGCAAGTTTATTAAGAGCTACAGTATCTTCTGTATAGTTTACAGGAGAAGAGTTGGACAGAGTCAACAGAAGGCTATCATACAATGGTACAGAGTCAACAGGAAACTTAATCAAGCAATGCAGCACAAAGGGAACAAGGGATCTCTCAAATGTGTCACCAAGCACACAGTAGCCTTGGGAATGGTAACTAAAGTCTTCTCTGGAGTGGGGAAGGTCAGGTTCCCAGAAACCAAAACCTTAACTCCTTCAAAGCCCTGTCCCTAGTCCCAGACTGGTGCTTGCCAAGTCTTCCCTTGAACAAAGACCCAGAACTAGCATTCTCTTTGTTTTTTCATCAGGGCCTCTGAGAAAGCCTTGGTCAGCTTGTTTCCCAACAATAGACGACACCTAAAGAAAAACACCTGCAATGAGCTCTACCTCCTCGTTACACAATATACATTTACTTACACACAAAAGCTAGCCAGTAAGTATGAAGCTTACAGGACAAAACATGCTTGATTTCTCCATGTCCTCAGGGAGTACACTCAAGTATGTGGTGTCCTTAGCAGTAGGGTCTTACCAGCAAGTTCTGTATGGTAACCAAGAGCAATGGCAGTGTGTATTTGGGGGATCTTTGGAACCCACTGATCAACAACTCAGTGAAAGGTCACCCATACCTGGCACTGGAATTGTTATCTAGTAGCCTGTGGTGTCTGAGATAGTCATTGCCCTGAATCCCAGTATTCAGTAATTTTGCATATACTTTTATATGTGTATAGTTTTAAGGAACCTTCTATAGAAGTACATTTCTATACGGCCCTTTAAAATTTTTATATTAGTTATTGTTCTCCATCCTCACTCCTCTACCCTGCCTTCCAATCCCCTATGACAGTAAACCTTCCTGTCTACTGTTTTCCCTTTTTCCTCTTCATACTGCCCGCACTTTATCCCCCTCCACTGAAATCCTCCCATGTTCCTCAGAGGTATCCTGACTTCTATGGATACTCCAGTTTAAACACACATATCTAAAGATTCAAATTTGGCATCTACATATGAGAAAGAACTTACCATGTTTATCTTATTACCTTTATTATTTCTATCTCTGTCTATTTACCTGTAAGTTCCTTAATTTCAATTTTCTCTATAATTAATTGAATAATATTCCATGGTGTATATGTACCACATCATTATCCTGTCATCATTTGATGAACAGCTAAGCTGTTTCCATTCCCCAGTATTGTAATAATAAACATGGATGAGTAAGTATCTTTATAAGTAGAATTTTATTTGCATTAAAGATTTTGATGATATATTTTCCTAAGAAACTGTCATAGAAATTTTGTCAGAGATTTAGCTATTGCATAAGTAAAACTGCATTTTAGATGGTACTATTTGGACAACCCAGCCTTTGACAATTAATTTTTAACATTTATTTATTTATTATTTTGCATATGTTTCTCTCTGTGTGTGTATGTCTCTCTCTCCCTCTTTGTGTCTGTGTGTGTGTGTGTGTGCATGTCCATGTGTCTGTCTTTCTCTGTGTGTGCTTATGCATCAACTGTGTTTCCTCTGCCCATCCGTTTGCTGGTGGGATGTCCAGTCTGACAACACAGTTGCCATGACCAGCACCACAGTAACATCATGGTCCACGTATCTCTGTGGTGCACTGACTTATATCCCTTCAGTGTGTGACCAAGAGCAATATAGCTGGCTTCTACTTTTAGGTTTTTCCAAAGTTTGATATACAACTTGGGAAGACTTCAACTTTAGCAGAGGACAGGGGGAATAGATTTACTTCAAGACGCAGCAATAGTACTGTTGGGCATATACACAAAGGATGCTCAATCATACCACAAGAACATTTGCTCAACTATGTTCATAGCAACTTTGTTCATAATAGCCAGAACCTGAAAACAGGCTAGATGTCCCTTAACTGAAGAATGGATAAAGAAAATGTGGTACATTTGCACAATGGAGTACCACTCAGTGTTAAAAAATAACAAAACAATGGAGTATTACTCAGTGGGAGGGGAATGACATCATAAAAATTGCAGGCAAATGGATGGAACTAGAATAGGATCTTGCTGAGTGAAGTAACGCAGACCCAGGAAAACAAGCATGGTGTGCACTCACTCATAACTGGATATTATCCGTAAAGGATACCCAGGCTACAGTCCACAGACCATGAGAGGTTAGGTGACAAGGAAGGTTCAAGGTGTGTGTGTGGGTGGCTTGAGATCTCCCTGAGAAGGAGAAAAAGAAGAGATCTCATAGGTAGGGGTGGATGGGGATGGGAACATGAGGGATCAGGTGGGAGGATGGGGAGAGTACTGAAAGAGACAACTGGAAAGGTGAGAACATTTCTGGTAAAATGGAAACCTGGGTGCAAGGGAATCTTCAAGGATGGCCCCAGCTAAGACTCCAAACAATAGAGAATACATAATCTGAACTGGCCATCTCCTGGGACCATGCAAGACTTCTAGTAGGACACCAATTCAGTCACATAACCTTTGACCTACAGTCCAAACTGACAATGGGATATACTGGGGTAAGGGTGGCATGGATACTGTAGGAGTGGCCAATCAGTGACCAGTCTAGCCTGAGACCCATGCCACGAGAGTGAGCTCACCTTAACACTGCCTGAAATGTCAGAACCCAGAGACTGGATGGGCCAGAGATCTAAGATTAAACCAAACATGGTTGAAAAAAAAATGTCAACATAATGATGCTTACTAATCAGCTATACTCATAAATTGGTGCCTACCCCAATTGTCATAGAAAGCCTTCATCAGGAACTAAGGGAAACAGAGGAAGACCTACAACCAAACAATAGTTGGAGCTCAGGGAATCTTGCCAAAGATAGGGAAGAAGGATTGTAGAAGCCAGAGGGGTCAGGGACATCACAAGAAAATCCACAGAATCAACTAACCTGGGCTCACAGGAGTTCACAGAGTCTGAACTGACAACCGGGAAGCCTGCATGGGACTAGGCTCCCTACATACATGTGACAGTCCTGTAGCTTGGTCTACTTGTGGGACTCCTAGCAATGGGAGCAGGAGCTGTCCCAATCCCTTTACTGAAAGTCTTGCCTGGTCACAGGAGATAACCAGTTCAGGTTACATATTGCTAGGAGTCTTAGCTGAGGTCATGCTCAAAGATTCCTAAGGGTTTCCTAAAGTTTTGGCTGGCTTTTGGGGTTGTTCTACCCAGCCTTAATAAAAGGGGAGGTACTTAGTCTTACTATAACCTGATATGCCATGTTTTGCTCATATCCAAGGGGGGCCTGCCCTTTTCTGAAAAGAAGCTGGAGGAGGAGTGAATTGGGAGGGAGGAAAGAGGAGATAGGAGGGAAAACTACAATCAGAATGTAAAATAAACATCTTTTTTAAAAATTTATTTAAAAATATTTTTTTATTCTTCAGTATTTCACACATTTTGAGGAAGCTCCATACTGACATCCACAGTGGCTGGGCTAATTTGAAAAGGCATATTTCTTCAACAAATGGTACTGGCATGACAGAATGTTGGCGTGTAGAAGAATGCAAACAGATCCTTATCTATCACCCTGCACAAAACTCAAGTTCAAGTGGATCAAAGACCTCAACATAAATCCAGTTACACTAAACCTGATAGAAGAGGAAGTGGGAAATAGTCTTAAACACACTGGCACAGGAGACCACTTCCTAAATATAACACCAGTAGCACAGACACCGAGATCAACAACTAGTAAATGGAACCTCATGAAACTGAAAAGCTTCTGTAAGGCAAACAACACAGTCAACAAGACAAAATTGAACCCTACAGAATTGAAAAAAGATCTTCACCAACCCCACATCTGACAGAGGGCTGATCTCCAAAATATATAAAGAACTCAAGAAACTAGATATGAAAAAACAAATAATCCAATTAAAAAATGGCGTACAGATCTAAACAGAGAATTCTCAACAGATGAATCTCAAATGGCTGAAATACACTTAAAGAAATGTTCAACATCTCTAGTCATTAAGGAAATGCAAATCAAAACAACTCTGAGATACCATCTTACATCTGTCAGAATGTCTCAGATTAAGAAAACACTGATGATAGCTTATGCTGGAGAGGATGTGAAGTAAGGGGAACACTTCTCCATTGTTGGTGGGAGTAGAAAGTTGTACATCTGCTGTGAAAATCAGTATGGTGGTTTCTCAGGAAATCGGGAATCAATTTACCTCAAGACCCAGTGATACCACTCTTGAATATATATATATATATATATATATATTCAAGATGTTCAATTATGCCACAAGGACACCTGCTCAATTCATAGCAAGCATTATTTGTAATAGCCAGAGCCTGGAAACAATCTAGATGCCCCTCAACCAAAGAATGAATAAAGAAAATGTGGTACATTTACACAGTGGAATATTACTCAGTGGAAGGTGGGGAACAGTGGCATCATGAAATTTGCAGGCAAGTGGATGGAACTAGAAAAAAAAAGATTATGCTGAGTGAGGTAACCTAGTCCCAGAAAAACAAGCATGGTGTGTACTCACTTACAAGTGGATATTATCTGTAGAGTAAAGACAGGCTAGGTAACAAGGAGGGTTTGGGGAGAGGTGTGAGATCTCCCTGGGAAGGAGAAAAATAAGAGATCTCATGGGTAAACTTGGGGGGATGGGAAATTGAGGGATCAGATTGGATGGGTTGGAGGTTGAACAGACAGGGAGAGTAATGAAAGAGACATCTTGCTTGATGAGGGACATTTTGGGGCTAAGGAGAAACCTAGTGCCAGGGAAACTCCCAGGAATCCACAGTGGTGACCCCAGATAGACTCCTAGCAACACTGGAGAGGGTGCCTGAACTCTCCTGTAATTAGCTTGGTGACTACCCTGATTGTCATCAGAGAGCTTTCATCCAGTAACTGATGGATGCAGATACAGAGATCCACAGCCAAGCACTGGACCAAGCTGTGGGAGTCCTGCTGAGGAGAGGGAGGAGGGATTGTATGAGCTGGGGGGGGGCTGTCAAGATCATGACAGGGGAGCCTACAGAGACAGCTGACCTGAGCTCATGGGAGCTCACAGACTCTAGTCTGACAGAGAGCCTGTCTGGTACCACCCTAGGCTCTCTGCATGTGAGTGACAGTTGAGTCGCTTTGTCTCTTTGTAGGGCTCCTAGCAGTGGGATCATGAACTGACCCTGGTGCAGGAACTGGCTTTTGAGAATCTATTCCTGCCTCAACTTGAAGTGCCATGCTTTGTTGACTCCCATGGGAGGCCTGTTCCTTTCTGAAGGGAGATGGAGAAGGAGTGGATGGGGAGAGGGTGGGAAGAGAGGAGGGAGGGGAAACTGTGGTTAGTATGTAAAATAAACAAAAACAATTAGTAAAAAAAAGATAGAAGAAAAAGAATCTAAAATAAGGCATTCTTCAAACTAAATGTATTACCCATAAACACATTATTAAATACACAGCACTATGAGGGAAAAGGTGCAGTTTGTTTATCTTTTCTTCTGTTGAGAGATGGTGTGTTTTAGTTGATTAAATAAATGTGTGTGTTTGTGTTGCTCTCTATGGAAACTGTAAGCAAACCAGTCATCCAGAGTTGTGCTGTTGGCTGTTGCTGCCTTGGCGTAACTTGCTAGAGTAGCCTTCATTGCTCAGTACCTTGGCAAGCAACAGGCAAGCAAGCTGTCTGGGATTCCTGCTGGGGAACAAGCTATCAGGGTGTGTCTGAAGCCTCACTCTGGACATGAGGCTCCAGGCACGGGGAGCCCAGCAAAGAGATTACCAGTGAAGAACACTGAGGAGCTATTGGAAAGCCACTAAATTCCAATGAGCTGCACTCTGTTCCTGCAAGTCTGTCTTAGTGCCCAGTAAGATGTGGGGAGCCTCCCAGTCACAAAGGAAGCGCTGAAACCCACCTCCTCATGCCACCTGGTTCCTCCCTCTCCTGCCTCTCCTCCCTTTCCTTTCCCCTCCTCTTCTCCTTTTTCTTTCCCCTCTCCTCTCCACCTCCCCTCTCTGCTCTTTGATACGGGGTCTCAGATAGCCTAGGGTGGCCTAGAACTCATTATGTGGCCAAAGAGAACTTAGAATTCATGACCCTCCTCCTGTATCTCTGCAGTGTTTGAGATGACAGGTGTGAGCCACAATGCTGATTTGTGTAGTTTTGAATATGGAGCTGAGGGCTTCATGTACTCTGGGAGAGCTCAGGCAAACACTCCATCAACCAAGGTCTATCTCCAGCCCTCACAGAGAGGTTTCAGTTAGGGACTGCAGAGAAAACTTGGCACTGACACAAGGAAGGAAGAGAGTCAGAAAGGAGCTTCCTCTTAGGCTGATGTTTGCAGGAGCTCCTAAGAGAAATAAACATTTCTCATAAGAGCAATGAGATGTGCTGTGTGTGTCTTCCTCTAAGAAAATTAAAGCCAGGACATTTTTTGATTTACAAGAAAAAAAAAACAACTCCATGCTGTTTTCTAATACAAGAGTGTTGAGTAACCCCTGGACATGAGCTATCGTTGCTGTCAGGTTTCATTGTGGAGCTCGATTACAAGATGCACACTTGTTGTGATTTATATTTGGTGTCTCCCAACAGTTGCTCTCTGCCCCTACTGTACTTGCAGGCCACGAAACTTCACCTTTATTTGACATCTCCTGTTTCTTTTCCTTTTGTATCATTTCTCACTATAACTGGGAGGCCGTTGAGATGATCTCGGGGTGCTCCGTGTTCCTGGAACACACACACACACAGAGAGAGAGAGAGAGAGAGAGAGAGAGAGAGAGAGAGAGAGAGAGAGAGAGAGAGAGAGACAGAGAGAGACAGAGAGACAGAGAGAGACAGAGAGAGAGACAGAGAGAGAGACAGAGAGAAAGAGAGAGAGACAGAGATGTCTGCTCTAGCTCCTGGTGTGTCTTCCTTAGCCCCACAACATTCCTAATAATGAAGTGTGTAACTTTGTGTTAGTTATGCCTGTAATTATAAGGGAACCTGCAGAATAATTTATTCAAAGAAATTCTATTTCCCACAGCTAGACATGAATTTTTTTTTAACTTCCAATTTTATGGTCTAAACCAGCTCTTTGATTTACACACTTGTAATCACTACTTTCTGCCTGTCAGTGTTGTCTGCCAGCCCAGGGACACCGGCTTGCTTAGCCAAAGCCTCACAAAGCTGCTGCAGAGCACAGTGCACAGTAAGAACCAGGTTCTGAGTATTGCTCTCTCCCTGTCCTCTCTTCCTCCCTCCCCTCTGCTTCCATCTGCTTCTCTCTCCTTGTCTCCTCCTCCTCTTCTCCCTTCTGCCCCTGCCTCTTTCATCTATTTTAAAATATTATTTTTATTTCTATTTTGTGTTACTTAGCAATCTCATGCATGCATATATTGTGTTTTGATCAAACACGCCCCTTTTCCCTCCAAACCACTTATGCAGGTGTGTGGATCTGCATGAGTGAATGCAACACATGTGTGGGTGCCTGCAGAGGGCAGAAGCAGAGATCAGTTACTCCACAACTGGAGTTACTGGTAGCAAGCGCTGCCCCATGTGTGTGCTTGGAACTGAACACAGGTTTTCTAGAAGAATGCTCCATATTCTTAACCACTGGGCCATCTCCAGTCCCCTCACCGATTTTAATACAATTCCAAACTCACTTAAAATATGGAAAATAAAAGCAAGAAAAATCTCAATACTTTTTATTTAATTGTTAATATGTTGCCTAATATGATTCAACTTTATATATTTATATTTTTACAGCATTTGAGAAGCTGGAGATAATTATATACCTGTTCTTCAGTTTCGGTGTATATATCTTAAGAGAGAAAGTCATTTCCTCCATAAACAGTATAATTATTGAATTCAAAGAATTTCCCACTGGTAATATGTCATTGTGAAACCTAGTCTTACCTAAATGTTGAATTTTCCCAACATCTTTCACAGACCTTCACCCCATCCCTAGTCCACTTCCCAATCTAGGACACACACTGCATTTAGCTGGGATGTCTCTGCAGTCTCTTCATTCTAGAATATTCCTCAGCCTTACCTTAACCAACGATGATATTTTGCAAGAGTCAGTTATACTACAGCTTATTCTCCCAAAGTGCCTAGTTAATGCAGCACCTGCCGGCTCTCTCCACTACTTCTGCTTGGCAATCAATAAAGAATTTGTACACAGGCCTTCTGGACCTGTACCAGCCTGACCTCCAGTCAGCCTAGACAGCAGCAGCTCAACACTTCCCTATTTTCATCTCCCCATCAATCCTCCCGTGTTCATCAGTTGACATTCTGCATTCAGGGATAGCATCCCCCTCTTCTCCATCAGCATCTTCTCCACTGCGGACTCATAGACTCTTCTTCTCATAGTTGTGCGATCACCTACTGTCATAGTAATGATCCCACACTCCAATATACAAGGCAAATGGAGCCAGTACAAGTTCCTTTGTATAGCTCTGGTGTCCTGTTGAGATCTTCATGCTGTTCCTGAATACTCTACAGCAACAATGTGATTAGTTCCAGGCACGGCTCATAGCCACCCTTCCCTGGGTTTAGCATTCTTTCAAGAAAAATCTCAGTTCATTTCAGAGAAAACTGATATTCAGAAAGAAGATCTGGGTCCAGACACATTTATTGAAACTATTCATGCTAACTGTTGCTGGGTCGTTATTTCTACTCCCCTAAAAGATAAAGGATGGGGTCATGTATATACACATAACATGTAAAAATTTAAAAAATAAACAATAAACCAGGCTGAAGAGATGGTTTGGGGGCTACACTTGCTTTGCTATTATGAGAACCTATAAGAATGAGATACTGGATCCATCATCTCAACTCTAAAAAGGGAAAAACAGACATTCCACATACGCATGTAACCCCAGCTCTAAGGGGGATAGAGACAAGAAACTTCTGGAGCTTCTTGGCTCCCAGCCTAGTTGAGACTGGAGCCTCAGGTTCAGGGAGACACCAAGCCTCAAAGACGGTGGTGGAGAGCAGTAAAGGAGGACAACCAGTGCTGTCTTCAGGCCTCCTCCTTCATGCAAAGGTGTGCACACCTACTCACATGGGTGCACATACATATGTAAAAATTGATTGACATCTTCTAAAAATGCCATCAGTTGGTAAGGCCTTATTGCAGGAGATATATCTCATATCTTCATATCTCATTGAACACGGAGAAGTTGAGTTGGTGCTTAACTACAGCCTTCACCCCTACTAACTAGTGTTCATGGTATCAGAAGGTACTCAAAATGCTGCTGGAGAAGAAAGGCAAACACAAACACAGCTACAGACCCTTCCATTTACAAGGGTGACCTACATGCAAGATACTTTGCTGCAATAGTAGCACAAAAGCTATGGAAGTAACCATCCACTATGTGATTGAATTTAAGGCCTACTTCATAAGATGGAACCTGTCTGGCACTGCTTGGGTGGCCAAGAAAGTAAGACTAGATAGGCTATGGACCTAGAGGAAAACCAAATACTACTGTACTGCTAAAGAAACATAATAATAAAATGACTCCCAATGACATTCAGATGGGTACCTTGCTCGGTCATCATCAGAAAAGCTTTCTCCTGCAGGAGATGGCAGCAAATACAGAGATCCACAGCTGGACCATGTGTAGTGAGTGAGAGATCTTGGAACACTTGGTCCTAAATGAAACGTCTCCATCAAATCCCTCACCTCAGGGCCCAGGGAAATCTGCAAAGAGGAGGCAGAAAGAATGTAAGGGAATGGAAGGCACCAAGGAATCATGGCTTGCTAACACAACAGAACTGAAGCAATAGGAACTCACAGAGACGGTGGCAGCATGCACAGAGCCTGCCCAGGTCTAAGCCTGGTGGAGTCCCGGAACTGAAAAGGGAAAGTGGAAACAAGCCCCTCCCTGACCCAGAAGCCATCTCCATTGACAACTGCTCCCATAATGATTTGTCTGGTTTTATTTTTTTTTAATATTACAGGCCTTTTGCTTATATAATATGGTTTCTGATTTTGTGTTTTTGTGGGAATTTTGTGTGTGCAAATATGTGTCGCTGTGTTTATATGTGTTTCTTTGGCTGTATATTTTTCCTTTGGTTCTTTCAGTTTGTTTATTTTTTTATATCTTGATTATTTGTTTTTATTTTATCTTATGTTATTTTTAAATTTCTGTTTGTTTTCTAAAGAAAGAAAAATGTGTGGATTTGGGTGAGTGGGGAGGAGAGGAGGATTTGAGGGAAGTTGTGAAAGTGGGAACTGTTAACAGAATGTATTGTATAAAAATAAATATAAAGTCTTCTTTCTCAATTTAAGGAAAAGAAGAGCACCTGCTGCTTCTGCAGAAGCCAGGATTCCTTCACCCACATGGTCACTTACAATCACCTGAAACTTTGGTTCCAGGGGGGCCAACACACTCTTCTGGCCTCTGAAGTCATCAGGCATGTACATAGACATACATGCATGCAGACAAATCATACCTACATATATACTAAGCTTTTGAATAAGAAAGAATACCATCAGTTTATACAATGCAAATCTCTCTAATCCCAGTCCCACAGCACACATTCTTCCTTCTGTGCAGCTCCTGCTGCATTATCTAACAGTGATGAAACCCGGGGCTCACCGTCTTCAACATGTTTGCTCTTTCGCTCAAGCCTAGGATGCACCAAAGCAAGCAGTTTCAAAATGGACAGGCTGCTGCAGTGAAAAAGGCAACCACTTGAGTGTAAAAAAAAAAAAAAATGTTTTTAATTCTGTTTTCAGATGAAGTTTAGATGGCTTGTCTAAATCTTACATGTGTATTTCTTGAGTCTGGAAAATTCATACACTGTTATAACTCATAACACATTGATAGAGAGCCGAATGTCTGACATGGTAGAAGACCCTTTTTTCCCACCTCCCGGTCCATTCCCCACACCCTCCTGCCTCTCAGTGTAGACAAGTTTTACCTATTTCAACACACTAAAGTGAGAGCATCATGTCATTTCTTCTCTGAGTCTGGTTTCTTTTCCCTAGTAAATGGTTTATCTTCATTGTAATGTGTACAGTTTTTCCTACTTGTTGCTGAGTTGTTGTGGCACCATATAAATATGCTACCGTTTGCTCACTTTTCCATTGACAGCTGCTTTAGTTGTTTCCAGTTTGAGGTAATTATGAAGAACCACGTCAGCCTCTCCCACAAGTCTTTCTGTGGGTTTCTCTTTGGAGTTTGTCTGTGAGTGGATACACGAGGCTATTACATGGGAACAGCCAATTATTTGTCCCCTGTGGTTATTACCTACTGCAGTGATATCTAAGGGTTTGTTGCTCTGTGTTCTTGCCAACATTTGCTGTGGCGATCTTTATTAGGTTCAGCTGCTCAGACGAGAGAACAGATCCATGTCATCAGGGATTTAATGTTCCAGTCCTATCCTGATTGATGATATTGAACACACCTTCATAGGTTTATTTAAGACTTCTGTTTCTTGTAAAAGTGCACTTGAGACATTGCTCATTTTCAGTAGGGCTAGTGCTTTTTCGTCGTTTTAATGAGGTCTTATATCATATCATGCAATCTGGCCTCAAACTTGCTATGGAAGCAAGGTTATTTTTATTTTATTTGTTTGTATGTTTGGTTGGTTGGCTTTTCATGACCGGGTTTCTATGTAGCTTTGGAGCCTGTCCTGGAACTAGCTCTTGTAGACCAGGCTGGCCCCGAACTCACAGAGATCCACCTTCCTCCTCTGCTTCCCCGGGGCTGGGATTAAAGGCATGCGCCACCACCACCTGACTAACCAAGGTTATTTTAAAGTCATTATCCTCCCGTATCTTCCTCACAAGTGCTGGGATTACAGGAGTGCATGACCTTGCCCAGCCGGATTGCTTTTGATTTATTATTATTATTACTGATTTTTAAAAGTTTCATATGCATTCTGATAAAGTTCCAGATCACATGCATGTTTTGCATTTTTTATGTTTATTTTGGCTTCTTGGCTAATTTTCATAATGATGATTTTTTCTTTGATGTGCCAGAATGTTTAATTTGAGCTGCAGAGAGAGATTTCAGTACAGCACACCACTGTCCATAACACCAGCTCCTGGAGATCTGTTGCTCTCTGGCCTCAGTGGGCAAAGTGCTCAAACATATGCGTGCACACACACACACACACACACACACACACACACACAAATTTTAAAGAATGAAATGTTTTTAAAATAAGATATTTAAGCCTAGGGGCTGGGGAGATAGCTCAGGTGGCAGATGCTTGCAGTAGAAGCATAGGGACTTGAGCTTGATCCCTAGCACCACGTTAAAGCAAGCACACAAATAAACAACCCTGAGTGTGGTGGTGTGCACATGTGATCCCAGTACTGGGAGACCGAGAAAAGCAGTTCTCTGGAGCGTGTTGGCCACACAGCCAGTCCACTCTGCAAGGCTGAGGCTCCCGGGAGAGACTGCTTTCAAAAACAAGGTGGACAGTTCCTGAACTGTTGATTGAACTATGGTCTACACACACACATGCACACACACACACACACACAAACAACGATATCATATACTGTAGTATTAGGAGCAGCGGGGCTGCCTTCCCAGCACCCCGCTGCCCGCACGGCTAGCTTATGCCCCGAAATAATTACACGGACACTGTATTCATTTAATCACTGCTTGGCCATT
>NC_022014.1:10483932-10495934 GCF_000317375.1 Microtus ochrogaster | reverse complement strand
GAGTCTCTGAGCTCACTTCCTCTTCCTCCCAGCATTCTGCTCTGTTTACTCCTCCCATCTATGTTTTAACCTATCAGGGCAAGCAGCTTCTTTATTTAATCAACCAATGACCTTCCTCCATCAATATACACACAAAATATATAACATACACATACCCCACAATATCACACACACAAACATACACACTACAGTTATACAACATACATAACACACACATAAACAGACACCCCACGCACAATATCACACACACAAACATACACACCACATATACACAACATACATAACACATACACACGCAACAGGCATGCACACACACATATACAATACACATAATATACACACATGCACACACATATACAATACACATAACACATACACACACACCAGGCATGCACACACACACCCCACAATATCACACACACAAACATACATACCACCTATACATAACATACATAACACATACATACACATGCACACATATACACAATACACACACCACACACACACATGCACACACATATACAACACACATACCACACCTGGCAAACGTGCACACACACACCCCACCAGGCATGCACACACACATGGACACACATATACAACACACATAACACATACACACAGCATACCAGGCATGCAACACACACATACACAATACACATACTACAGACACATATACAACACACATAACACATGCATACACACATGCATACACATACACAACACACAAACATGTGAGCACACAGAGAAAATACTTAGTTTTCCTGAAGACTAATTTGTCTTTCACTTTTTCTCCTTATGTCTCCCTAGAAAATCTTTCTAGCCATGCTGTGTGGAAAGTCACCCATAGTTTCTCCTGCATTTTTAATTTTATGCTTAAGCCTTTAATTCATCTCAAATTGAACTTGGAGTATAATATAAAGAAAGACTAATTCATTTTTTCCTGTGATAAATTGTTTTGGTACCTTAGCCTACAATCATGGGTAATACAAGCTTGACCCTATTACTGGATTCTCTAGATTATTCCACTCATTCTATTCTATTTCACTATACACACAAAATAAGATATCTGAGTGCATTAGTACTGCAGCAAATGATCGTGCTGAGTTCATTCATCGGTGCCGCTGGCAGATTTATTGATGCCTTGGGTTTCTTATCAATCACAGGCCACTTGAAAACAGTGCTTCCTATTTCAGTAGGTTTGTGGAGCTTGACGGGGCGCTGGTGCAAGGACAACAGAGTGTGCAGCGCAGGCCACACCTCTGTTAGCTGGGACTTATCTCACGCCCTCTGATCTCTTTAGGTCAGCAACGACATTATTATCATTACCAGCACCATCCTTCCTTCCTAATCTGCACATCTTCCAGGGTCCCCTCCTTGTTCCTGGCACATGACATCAGCCTCAGAAAGGAAAAGAGATGGGTGAGGAGATCCTTACATTTTCCCAAAGCCGATTGCTACCCAATCTGCTGCGGCTTCCCACTTGCTAGGCATCTCCTACACAGTGCGTCCTTGTCTAGTTCCATAAGGGTGAACTTCAGCAGATAGCTGGAAACAGAAGCAAAGCCTTGGACATTTAGTAGCTCACGAGCATCCTTGCTCGTTTGCTCACTCACCTGATGGGAGACAGCAGATGGCCTTATTCCTACTCTCTCTCCTGAATACTCAGTGTTCCCGGCTTGGGTGAAGCTTGCCCATGACCCACTAAGGGCCATGAGCTTTTGCAGACCCCCACTTTATTAATGTCATTGGCAAACCATCTGGTTTGTCCCAGTCTGCCCTGCCCCGTGGGGGCCACGCTTGTGCCTTTGGTTCGCAGTACTTTCTCTATCACCTCCATATGGTATCCACTCTCTCCTTCCTGTTTTACCACATCAAGCTCCATCATTGGCCCTTTTCTTGACTGACCCCTGAAGGAACACTCATTCCTCCTGTCTTAGCTGGCTTCATCCTTTGCTCCTAATCGTATTATTATCCACCTGCGCCCAATATTACCTCCTTCCTTGCTCTCTTCCCCTTCCCCTTCTCAGTCCACTGTATCATTTATAAAGTATATTTAAGTCTCATCTTTAAAGAGAAATACCAAACAAGCAAATAAAGCAAGTGAGAAAGCAAAACAAACAAATTAGATTTCTCAAACTCCCTGTCGCAGGAGACTGCAGTAATGGCCCAATAGTAGCCTACAGCAATCCCAGAGTCTCTAATTGCCCATGTCTGTTCATGCACCTTCTCATACTAATCTAGTTTCTGGCCCCCTACCTCTCTGAGCCTCTTCCATTTATATTTTCCAGGATACTCTCCTCAGACAAGCTAGTTTACTTCCACTGGTAATGTGCTTGCTGCTGCTGAACCACAACCCTTTAAAATGGCGGACATGGCAAATGAAATGTGTTGTGGACTTTACAGCACAGTGTGCACTGTGTGTGTGCTTGAGACCTTCTGGTTCCCAGTGTGCTCATGATTTTATTATCCTTTCCATAATCTGCCTTCCCAGTTCAGATCCCCGGCTCCTACCTCATCCCGTCTTCCCCTAGGACTTAGTTCGAGCCCTTTCATTTTTACCTTCAATGCATTGCCTGGTAGCTCTACACCAACCCCTTGGTTTCCCCTCTATCTCCAGCTGTCTCTGCTGTCCACTGGATCCAGGGAGGAAGACCATTATTGTCATGTCCAGTGAGCCTCTTACTGGGATGTTTCGGAGGTACCTTAAATTCATGTTTCTGACCTCTCACCTGCTGTCCCGCTCCTGCACTGTCTTCAGCATTCTCTGCTTTACTTATTTACCTGTGTCACCTTGCCGTGCTAGGTCATTTTGTATCACCGTGACAAAATACTCGAGGTCACTGACTTTACAGGAATAAAGGCCTCTTTTGGCTCACAGTTTCAGAAGGCTTCGCTTTGATCCCTTTGTCTTCTTGCTTTGGGTCTGTGATGATTGTGCCTACGACAGGAGCACATGGCAGATGAGCACCTGGAAAGCAGAGGGTGCGCTGAGTGAATGCAGGCTGTTAATAGCCCCTTGTCAGACCTGATTTCTGAATAAGCCCCACCTTCTGCAGATCTCCTGAAAATCTTATCATCCCATTGGCTGGAGACCAATCCTTTAACATGGGCCTTTAGGAGTTATTTAGAAACCAAAACATAACTTGATACAAGCTATTGTATGTCTTTAGTGAAAGAGACCTGTTGTGCCAGTTCATGGCCCACCAGGGACTGATCAACATTCTTTTCAATGCTCCTCATCTCCTGCTGGCCCTTCTCATTGTCTGAGTTCTAACCAGAAGTCATATGATGAGGGAGGCAAGATGAAATCCAGAGTTCCATCTCTAGGCACAGAGCACAGTGGAGAAGGAACAGAACAAAACTAGAAGGACATAGAACATAGCATTACTCCCAATCTGCTGTTGTAGCTCAGAGGTCGAGTGCTTGCTCACCAAACACTAGGCCCTGGGTTCGATACCCAGCACCAGAGGAAAACAAGCCTAACATCCGGTGTTCTTCTCATTGCTCAGTCTTCCCTTACACAATACAAGAGAGAGTGGGTCAGCCCTAATGGGTCTGTGGCCTTTGGAGAAATCAAGGCAGCATGTAACATAAAACCTTAATAAAGAATTTTTTTGCTTGTCTACTTTATTGAACCAATAAAAAAAAACTCCTTTGAGTCAAAGCTCCCAATGCCACAAGACGTCAATTGCCAAAGCCTGTCTGATAGCGCCCATTTGTTACAATCGTACAATGGTGCGGCTCGCTTATCACATCTGGACTTTCTGGAAACTGACAGGTAATTTTCTTACCAGTTAGCCGCTGATTTCTCATACGCAACAAATATATAAAAGCATCCATCATGCAATGTGAGATTTGACTACGAGCAGACCATGAAACTCAATGGCCTGCTCTGATTATTTCTAGAATCCATAAGTAAGTTCAGTTGTGTGTGCCTTGAATTTTATGGAAAGCTGATGTATCATCACTATTTCCTAGGAGGCTGGCATTATGTTAGAAAATACTTGGTTAGATACAAGTGTATTTCAAATATCAGAAAAATACGTGTGCATGATTATAAAAGCCAAAATCAAGTGCATAAAATTATCATAATTATTCTAACCAAAAGACATTAATTTTTTCTCTACTGATGTCCACAGGGAATTTTTTTCTAGGACCCTTTTCAAGTTTGTTTTCTGTTGCTTTGATAAGCAACTTAGGGAAAGAAGGGACTGATTTGGATTACACTTCCAGGTCACACTCCATCACTGAGAGGGGTCAAGGAAAGAACCTGGAAGCAGCAACCGTGAATAAACACGGCTTGCTAGTTCGTTCATAGACCCAGGCTTTGCTAGCTTCCTTACGCAGCCACCTATAGCATCTGTGTTAACAGTAAAGCCAACCCCTCAGAAACACCCACAAAACAAACCTGAAAAAGACAAGTGCTCGGTTGAGACTCATGTTGCCCATGTGATTCTATGTTGTATCAAGTTGACAGTTAGGGCAGACCCCTTGTCAGTGCTAAAATCTTAGATGTATGTGTTTAGGGCTAACCACTTAGGACTGAGGATGCGCCCTATATGACGACTGGTTCTGCCCTCTCAGCAGCCTGAAACTCTTTATTTAGTGGTAGGGCTTTGTGAAATTTTCCTCCAACTATGGCCCATGTGGATGCTGTGATCTTTTCATCTGGTCTTGGTCAGGCAAACATACTGTGGAGAGTTAATGGGAGCAGCCTCCCTGTCATGTCCCGAAGACAGTCCCTCTCAGAGTCTTTCTACCCCCTCTTCCACAGTGTTCCCCGAGTCTTATGCAGAGGGATTCTCTTATAAAGAACCCATTTGTAGCTGGGCACCTGGGCATCCCACAGCCACTTATTCTAGGCAGTTTACCAGTTGTGCTCTTTTGTCCCAGCCTCCATCTAAAGGAAAAGTAAATAAATAAAATAAAATAGAAGCTTCTTTGCTGGGGTGTTCAAGTCATACTTGCTTACAAGTAAAAGGATTTGGACTTAGGAGGCAGTCGGGAGCTACATCACAGAATGGTAGCCGTGGCTTTCCCTCTAGGGTCTGACCTCTCTAGACACAGGTTTACAGTATCTAGGAATGAGGCTCCTCCTACTGAGCAAACTAGAGCTCAATTACAAGGTATTGGTTACCTCAAGATACAGATGCTTCCATTGAGTCATTGGGGGTACCTCTACAGCCCAGTTGCTGTGGTTCACAGGGCTCACAGCTGCGTAGGACAATTTGTCTCACTTGGAAGCTTGAATAACACTTTCCAGATCTATGAGAGCTAGCGCCTCACTCCCAGGAGAAGGCATCCAGCTCTATGAGAGCCCCATCCCCAGGAGGAGGCATCCAGCTCTATGAGCCCCCACCCCCAGGAGGAGGCATCCAGCTCTATGAGCCCCCACCCCCAGGAGGAGGCATCCAGCTCTATGAGAGCCCCATCCCCAGGAGGAGGCATACAGCTCTATGAGCCCCCCACCCCCAGAGGAGGCATCCAGCTCTATGAGGTCTAGCGCCCCACGAGAGCTAGCCCTACAGGAGGAGACATCCTGCACTAGGAGAGTCCCCCCTCCAAGGAGAAGGTACCAGCTCTAGAACTAGTGCCCTCCAGGAGGAGGCATACAGGTCAGTACCAGCCTGATTTCCCCAAGCTGGTAACGGAAGGCTATGGATTCTTCAGCAATAGTCTCATCTTGTTCCTGAGAAGATATTGACAGTCCGCTGTGAAAGGAGTCTCTCTGCTTCAGTGGTGTAGCTGCTGGTAAAGTAACCCCGTACTCATGCTCATGAAAACACTTCTAATTATACTCAGTGGCTTATAAACGTAGATATAAAAGGAAAAGGGCGTGGATTCGCATGAGAGTGTGGTGGGGTGTGTGGGAGGCTTGGAGAAAGAAGAGAAAGGGGAAAATGTTGTAATTATATTATTATCTCAAAAATTTAAAAAAAATGTTTTAGCTGGACAGTGGTGGCCCATGCCTTTAACCCCAGCACTTGGGAGGCAGAGGCAGGCTGGTCTCTGTGATCTCAAGCCCATCCTGGTCTACAGAGCGAGTTCCAGACTGGATCCATAGCTACTGGGAAACCCTGTCTAAAAAAAAATAAAATAGGATTTAGTGGGGGAGGCTATTGCTATATTTTCCCCAATGCATGAGTAAACAGAAAACTTCCATTTGAATATAACTCACTGGGCAGGGGAGAAGGTGGGCTGGGACACAGGGATGCTCCAGGGAACTTCTGGTGATAGTGTAGCTGCTACCTGGTTGTCACTTAGAACATGTACCTTTGAAGACAGAGATTTCCCAGGAAGATCTGTCACAGTATCCTCGTCCATACCAGCTCTCAGGGACCAACATCCATATTTCTTCCATTTATCATTGTCGACCTGAGGACAGGGAGCCATTATAATCTCATCTATGTAACACTTCTCTAGAGGAGATGTCTGGGCATTTCACGCATGCAAAAGAGTCGTGCCAGAAAACAGTCTAGAGAAGCCCCCGAACGCCAGTCCTGAGGATATAGATCTCTTCTCTGTCTCATATCCTTCTGAGGATGAGCCAGGGCATAAATTAAATCAACAAATAAAAAATGAAATGTAATGAAAAATTACAGGGAAATGGATTCTGTTATCACTGTCCCTGGACGAAGCTCTCTATTAGAAAACACCCAGATAAGAAGGCAGAAGTAAATGAGAATCATGAATGCGCTACAGGGACATAATAATAGCAAGTATATTATTGCCATAGGCTGTAGTTTCCAGGGTTTACTGTGCACTGGGCAACAGTCCAGGTGCTTTCTAAATATTAGCTCTTAAATGTTCAAGACTTCCTGGTAAAGTATTCTTTTAATTTCCAGACATTTCCCAGTGAGAAAGCTGAGTAAGAAAGGAATGGACCTGCCCAGGATCATGCAGTTAACACGTGACAGGTGGGAGTCACGTGATGCATGGACCTGCCCAGGGTCATGCAGTTAACACGTGACAGATGGGAGTCATGTGATGCATGGACCTGCCCAGGATCATGCAGTTAACACGTGACAGGTGGGAGTCACGTGATGCATGGACCTGCCATTGTGCCCCTCGGGGAACCTGCAGCATTTTACTTAAACCATAACAAAAACCAGCGACAAAAATATGCCCTGGCCCTAAAATTAGAGCCAAAAGACTAAAAAGGGCCAGCGAAAGAAACACAGTTTGGCCCTGAAATCAGAGACACCTCTGCCCCCGAACAACCAGACTAACCAATCCCTGCGGAGAAAAACTTCTCCCTGAGAAAACTCCACCCCTAAGAACCCCTATATAAGCCCTCCACCTGTTCAGCTGCTGGCTGTCATTTCCCACTCTGGAAGAGGCAGTCACTCTCCTGGATTCCTCCTTCCCAAATAAATCTCTTTCTCAAAGCAGTCTTGGGTGAAGATCTTCATCTGCCAGCACAGAATAGAAGAACCTTGCTGAGACATCCCTTAGGGAATTGAGCAGGAAAAAAAAAAAAAAAACTTGGGGGCTGAGCAAGGCTGAGCAGAAAAGGTAACAGCTTTTCCTCAGAGCCAGAGGAGATTGCTACATTTCTGCAGTGGCTTCCCATTTATGGGAGTGTAGCGGATGAAGTAACATCTTGGGCCACAGAAGTGGAGAGCTCTGCTAGGATGTTCCCTTAGGAGAACAGAGCAGAGCTCAGCTGTAGCTGCTCTCCAGGAGAACAGGATTTCCATATCCTGCAGGGAGATCATCCCCCACCGCACCCCAGCTTCAGGTAGCCTGGCTTCCCGACAAGTCAGGACACCATTCCCTCCAGGGCTGAGCTGTCCTCTTGTGTCCAGCTTCCAGAGTTGTCCTGTTGCAGCTCTCGGTATAGCCTGGCTTCCCGATAAGTCAGGCTATCTCTGCAGCCCCAGAGCTGTAACACTCGCACTCCCTTACACACAGAAGCACATGTAATATTCTTGTACATTACTCTGGGAGGTGGGGAGACCTAGGCAGCCTCAAAAGTGAGAGACAGTAGCACAGAACCTAAACTCTCTGGATGTTCTGGTGGCGACCTCCCCAGCCAGTAGCCACATGCCTTGTTAGGAAGCCAGTGCATGTGGTGGTTGTTCCTACATGCAGTCACGCTTCACTCTCAGGAGGCTGAGGATGAACAAGAAAGATAGCATAGCGGTTGAGAGCCCTTGTTCCACAGCCATGAGGATGCCAGTTTGATCCAGAAACCCCACACGAGCTGCCTGTAGCTCCTGTAGCAATAACTTTGAACTGCTGGGATCACTCCTTTCCTGCTGATACCCAAGCTTCAGGTTTAGGAAGAGATCTTACAACAGAGGAACTGGTAGTGGGTGATGAAAAAGGAACCTGACACCTTTTTCTGACTTTGACATACACACGCATACTCATCTGTACACACAGGTTACAAGCACTTGCACACACACAACACACACACTTAAACTCACTTTGTTTTTGTTTTTGTTTTTTTGTTTTTTTTTTTTTGGTTTTTCGAGACAGGGTTTCGCTCTTGTAGACCAGGCTGGTCTCGAACTCACAGAGATCCGCCTGCCTCTGCCTCCCAAATGCTGGGATTAAAGGCATGCGCCACCACCGCCCTGCTTCACTTTGTTTTAAGTTGGTGAATTCTGGCATAGAGGCAATAGATTTGGGCAGGCAGCAGTCTTATGTATAGCTAACTGCTTGTGGTACCTTTGCATCAGTGAGAGGAGACACCGGCCATGATGTTTGCTTTGGCTCGGTTTCAGAGCCACCATATCATCTTGGTGGAAATGGGGGGTGGAGCAGAGCAGCTCACACCACGAGGCAGTCAGAAAGCAGAGAGGAGCTAAGGAGACAGAAAGATATGGCCTCCAAGAACACCTTCTCCTGCTTCCTCCAACCAGGTCCCACATCCTACCCTTCACTGCTTCTCAATAATGCCATGATATTGTGAATCCCTTGAAGGATTAATTAGGGTCTCATGATCTAATCGTTTCTAGAAATGCCACTGTAGACACCCAGAGGTGTGCTTCACTAACCTTCTTGGTTGGGTGTGTGTGCACTTGTGTGCAAGTGTACCTGTGAGCACGCCTGTCTGTGATGTTAGCGGCTGATGGAGAGCGTCTTCATCCAGCGTTCTCTAGTATAGTTTTAGAAACAGGGTCTCTCACTGAACATAGAGCTCATCAGTCCATCTAGGCTGGCCTACCAAGGAGCTCCAAGAAGCTGCCTGCCCCTACTGACACTGTTTGCTTCCCTCACAGCCCAAAGTTTGTACTTATGTTCCAACAGAGCCAGCTTATTTAGGTAGATACTGCAGACACTAACTCATCCCTCATGTTTGCATAGCAGGTGCTTCACCAGCTAAGCTATCTCCCCAGCTCTCTCTGTCTCTCTTTCCCTCCCTCCCTCCTTTCCCTCCTTCTTTCTCCCTTTCTAAGACTGGCCATATTCTTCCAGGTTGGTTCCTTCCAAACTCTGTCTTTATTTTGAACTGTTTAAGTTTGCTTTCTCCTGCTGTGACAAAACATTGGCCCAAAACAACTTTAGTAGAAAATGGTTTGTTCCATCTTACAGCTTACAATCCATTGTAAAGGGAAGTCATGGGAGCAACTCAAGGCAGGAACCCAGAGACAAAACTGAACTGGAGACTATGGAGGAGAGGCACTTACGGCCTCATTTCCCATGGATCTCCTAGCTACTTTGCTTACACAGCCTAGCCCAACCTGCTCATGGATGGCACCACCCTTAGTGAGCCTGGCCCTCCTATGTCATTTAACAACCAAGAAAACATCCCACAGACTTATTCAGAGGCCAGTCGATGGAGGCAGTTATTCAATAAGATTTCTTCTTCCCAGACACCCAGGTTTACATCAAGTTAACAAAAACTGTGACTGTAGCCCACTAAATCCCCCAGTGCCACCCAGGCGTGCACGGATGTGGGGCCATCCATGAAGCATGGGAAGTCTACTTACCGGCGATCACATACTCCAAAAGGAGTGGTTTGCTCTGTAACTATCACAATAGCTCCTCCATAAGAGGTGGGGCAGGTAATCACAGCTTCTGGGCATCCATGGGTGCACTGGCCATGTTATATCCAGAAGACAGCATCCACAGCACCCGTCCCCATCCTCTGCTTTTGCATTCTTCCCAGCCTGCTTCTGTATGGTTCCCTGAACCTTGGTGAGGAAGGGAGAGATAATACAGACGTACTATTTATGTCTGGGCTCTCGGTCTCATTCTCAGCACTTTAGCTGGTTATGTATCTCTCCAGAAGCTTCGCTGACCAAGCCTGAGAGCTACACTGGTATATGAGTATAAACATGACTCTTTAGAAATCAATTTGACAGCATGGCCATATAGGAAAATAACAAAACAGGCTCTACCCCAGGACCTATGTCCCTCCAGCCATGAGATTTTCTCCAAGATTATAGAATCTGATATGAAATTCTGTCTAGGGAGCAGGCCTTAAATCCACTCAAAAAGTAGTTAATTAACCCATATGCATTTTTAATCCAGTTACACCAAGAATCAAAGCTGACTGTCTCGGTAAACTGTGAGCTGCACATGGTCAGTTCGTGCACTTTTGCAGTCTTGCCTATAAAACAGGGATCTGCTGAGCAGGAGAGCTCAGCACCTAATATTAGCGTGGTATCTCGGAGCCTACCCACCCCTTCCAGCTCTAGTATATGGGGTGTAATTGTTTCCCCCTCCTAAACTATAGTGCTGAGGTGATCTTATTTGGAATAAGGGTCTTTGCAGATGAAATCAGTTTCATTAGCTCAACCAAGTCCACTGACACCTTGGACATCTAGCCATCAGAACTGTGGAATACTAAGTGTGTGTTGTGTTAGGCCTCCAAGTCTTGGTAATGTGTAGTGGCAGCCACGGGAAGCTAATCTGATTGCTGAGAGAGGATGCATGTTTTAACAGCTCCCCAGGTGACTCACACGCACACTGACATTTAAGAAGCGCAGTTTGAGCTTCCTCCATGCATGCTGACGTCACCACTGTTTCTCAATCTGCTTTAGGGAACAAGACCACGTTCCTCAAATGAACTGCACTGAGGGGGGTCACTGGCCTCTGCTGGAGTCCAGGAGTGAAGAGAGGGGGTTCAGTATGTCCCACTTACTTTTCTATTCAGATCTCACCCCCAAACAGCCTGCCTGCTTCTACATCTAAATCACATAAATTAGCGTGAGATTCATGAGCGATGCCCTGTGTGATGGGCAGCCTCATGGTGCTAAAATAAATGGAGCCACAGCTCAAGCCCACTTCTTAAGGACTCCATTTAGCTTTGCCTTTTAAATTTTAATTCTCTGGGCTTGGAACGTAGCCAGTAGTCAAGCCCATTCTTAGTATACACAGGCCCTGCGCTCCACCCTACATTATAAAATTAAATGAATCAATTGATAATATAGAACGTTATCTTTCCCCCTGTAATTCTATCAATTTTTTTCTCAGAAAGAACATAAAACTTGAAGGAAGGTGATCACCTAGACTTTTGAGCACTGATTTGGAGCAGATGGGGAATAAGAGTAGGGTCCATACACTGTGTGATAACCTCTCTAGAAACTGAATCCACACTGGAAGCAAGTCCTTAGCTTAGATTTCCTTAGCCATGATGCTGCCCTATCATTGCAATTAACAGGGTCTCCTGAACGGTGCCCTCCACTGGCTTGCTTAGACCACAGCGAGGGACAAGGTAGGTTTGGTTAATTCTGTTGGTCCAATAGGCCTGCTTGGATACAATGACCACTGTCTGGTAACTTATACAACCCAAATACATATAAGAAGATGTATCTCTACATGGTCTGAGTGATATTGAGTATCTGTGGATAAGCAGGAAAAATTATTTCTGTTGTGTCTCTAATAGGGAAATAAAGCTTTCGTTGTACCTTGCAGGAGCAGCAGTTAAGATCAGCATCTCTCGCCGGGCAATGGTGGCGCACGCCTTTAATCCCAGCACTCGGGAGGCAGAGGCAGGCGGATCTCTGTGAGTTCGAGACCAGCCTGGTCTACAGAGCTAGTTC
>NC_022014.1:10463257-10483832 GCF_000317375.1 Microtus ochrogaster | reverse complement strand
AAAAAAAAAAAAAAAAAAAAAAAAAAAAAAAAAAAAAAAAGATCAGCATCTCTCCATGTGCTTTGCAGGAGCAGTGGTTAGGATTAGCATCTCTTCTTGGCCTTACAGGAACAGCGGTTAAGGACAGCATCTCTCCTGTGCCTTGCAGGAGCAGCGGTGAAGGGCAGCATCCCTGGAGCTAAGAATCAAAGCCTCACCTGCCTTTTGTCAGCTCTGTCACCTTGAGCTGCTTCATTTCCTGTACCTGATAGAAAACTAATTGTGACATTGTAGAATAATCTCCGGAATGAGTTAACATATGACACAACTGGAATGGAGCCTCAGACACACACAGAAAATCCCACAGTCCTGTGCATTTTCATTCTCATGATCCTTCTCTTGCCTTCCTCATCCCTGCCGGACCAAGTGTCCATTTTTAGCACTCTGCAGATGAAGGCTGTGAACTTCCCCCAGGTGCTGCTTGTGTTTAGTGCCTGCCTGGGATCTAAGTGCAAGCTTACATTCACAGTAATTTTGAGTCCTCTGGAGTCAAAGCTGCCTGGTTTTTCTAACCTGAATCTCCTGAGTGGAGGAACTCATTTGTCCATAGAAGAGCCATCTCTATCCCAATGTGTCTTTGACACTCTTCGTATGCATAAAGCTTTCTTCTGATTTTGCCAATGGCTGTCAGCTTGACACCTGCTGCCTGTCTGGTTATGTCTGTATGAATCTTCTAGGTCCCTGTCTTGGACCCCAGTCATTCACTGGAATGACTTTAGTAAGAAGACACATGGAAACCAGAGATTCAACTGCCACGTTTCTCAGACGAGAAACTTGAGAGAGATGGCGGAAAAGAAAGAATTAATTTTTCCCATGATTTCTCAGTGGACCCTCAAGGCAACTCACCAGGTTAGTGCTCTTATTCTCTATCCCCCAACAACAGACAGGAACTTCAAAGTCAGCTGTATAATGCATGCAATTGGAACCTTGGCCAATCTAAGACTCGATTCACAGTTCCAGAACAAGTTTGCAGCAACCCACTAAGTCATGGGACATGGCTACCGCGTGATGGCTCCAAGGTCTCACAAGGAATGCCTCAGACTCCCCCTGCTACTGCTTTCAGTTCAGTCTCTAACAAGATCCTTCCGGATATGCAGCACGATAATCTGCTGTCGTGATATGAATGCTTGAAATGCAGCATCTCATTCCTGCAACAAAATATTAACTGTCATTCATGCAAAAGGCACCATCTGATAAGGCAGTGACTTATGGGCGGTCACACCCAGGCGCTGTGATAAAGAATTGCTTACTGTAATAGAATGTACCCAGAAAGCCTGGGCAGCCTAGCAGAGCAGGATCTCCTGGCTCTTATCTTTACAGAAATGTTTTCTCTTCTCAGCAAACAAGTGGGCACCAGAGCAGAAGGGAGGGATGACACAGCACGCCCTAAGATTTGAATATGATTCTTAAGACATTCTTATAAGTCAGTCACCTCTTTCTTGTCTCTCTGAACTCCAAATATTTCATCTAGGAACGAGGATGGTAGCGGTGCCCTTTGCCCTTTGCCCTAGGAGCTAACCTTACCCACCTTCACTTACATGTTTATAAGCAGTGCCAACTTTCAAAACTGTGAGAGCATTCAGCAGGGGCGAACATACCAGCTGCAGACCGTGTGCAAGGCACTGTTCCTCGGGCCTTGAGTGACCCTGCAGAGCGTGTGCAAGGCACAGGGCTTTCAGTGATGTGTCCTGTTTGATTTACCAGCAACCCAATGAAGTAGAGTTTTCTGATTTTAATCACCATCTTAGAAATGAAAATGAGGGTTAAAAAATTAAAGTGGCATGACAGTCACGCAGCTGGACAATAACGAAGCCAGAATCAGAGCCCAGGTCTTTCTGGCTCCCCATCCTGATCCTACCCCCCTTTCAGCCTCGATTCTACACTATTGACTGACAGTGTGGTCTTGGATAAGTTACTTCTTAAGTCTGAGGCTGCCTCATTTGATAAGGGTAATTTTTTTATCACTCACAGGGTTAGCATGACTGCTAATTAGTTTGTGAAAGTGTTGGGTGTGTAACAAGTGTTTGTAGAATTAGTTGTCACTATTGTAGAGTTCGTGCCACCACCAACAGAGATCTGCTGCTCCGTTCAAGTTCCTGCCACACTGAACTGACTTCATGACTTGCAAAGCTTCCAAACTCTGAGCTGGGTGAGTCCAAGGCTACCCCTTCCCTTCACTCCTGGGCTTCACTTCAGGATGCTAAAGCAATGAAAATTCCCAAGCTGGCAGTGTCTGCCTGCTGCTATTCCCATCACGATGGAGAATGCAGCTGGGCTCATGTCTGCCCTACTCCTCATTTTCACACTGCCTCACCAGACGCCATTTAAATTGGCCTATTATGGATTCAGAAAGAAGAATGTGGGAAGTTTCTTAGCTCACATTGTTGCTATGTGATCACTGAGGTAGGGTGATTCTCACCATCCAGACAATAAACTTTGTGTGTATTGAGCATATCTTGTTTCCATTAGCTGAAAGTTGTCTCATTCAGGGAACAACCCAGTATGGTTGTCCAAGATTAAATCCAGTTTACCCTTTGAGATCAGATTTTAAGATACAAATCAGCTTACCATCCCCTCCATCCTTACCTGGCTAATGTCCTCATATCACACTGGCTTTGGCTGGTTCTAGAACACAGCTAGTTCTTCCTGTCCTGAGCAGAAGGCCTTTGCACATCCCACCTTCATTCTGAGACACTCGCCTGCTTCTTTGTCCTCAGGAGTTCAGATTCCCAGCGCCTCAGGTTACTTGCCTTATATTTTCAAGTTATCATTTATATCTCATATATTCAATGATTATTATTGACTTACACTTAGATAATTACATGTTTAAAGTCAATATTTGAGTAAAAGTTTCCCTAAAACCTGATTCTAAGTCAAATCCAAAAGCTTTGGATTTTGTTTTATTTTTTCTTTTGGTTTTTGGTTTTGTTTTCCTTCTTTTTCTTTTCCTTTGTTTATTCTCTTTCTTTTTGTCTTTATATACATTTTTCTCTTATTGAAAATATATTCTTTTCTCATACACTATATCCTGATTATAGTTTCTCCTCCTTCTACTCCTCCCAGTTGCTCCCCACCTCCCATCCCATCCAGATCCACTCCCTGTCTGTCTCTCATTAAGAAAGTACAAGCTTCTAAGAGATAACAGGCAAGCATGATGAAATAAAATATAATAAGATGAAACAAAAACTATCATACCAAAGTTGGACCCAGCAACCCAACAGAAGGAAAAGAGTCCCAAGAACAGGCACAAGAGTCAGAGATATATCCATTCTCGTAGCCAAGGGTTCCATAAAAATAATAAGCTAAGAGCTATAATCTACATGTGGAAGACCTGTTATAGATCCATGTAGGCCCTGTGCTTGCTACTTCAGTCTCTGTGAGTTCATATGTGCCTTGTTCTCCTGATGTCCTCCATCTCTTTTGGCTCTTACACTCTTTCTGCCTCCTCTTCTGCACGGTTCCCTGAGCTCTGAGGAGAGATCTCCAATTTAGATTCTCTCTACACATTGTCTAGCTGTGGGCTTCTGCATCTTTTTCCATCTGCTGCTAGAAGCCTCTGTGATGGTGACCAAATAAAGCACTGATCTATGGGTATAGCAGAATATCATTAAAAATTATTTTATTGATTTTTTTAGACCAGTAGTATTTAGTTTTGCACAAGGTCTCTGGGCTATCTCATCTCTGGTTTTGGCTACTCAAACAGTGTTAGGCATGAGTTCCTACTCATGAGTCGACCTTACATCACACCAAACATTGGTTAGCTACTCCCACATGTTCTGTACCACGATTGCTCTAGCCTACTTTTCAGGCAGAACATATTGTAGGTCAAAGATTTGGGGGTTGGGTTGATGTCCAGATTTCTCTTTCAGTGGTCTGTGGAGCAACTTTACACACCAAAGACACTAGAACATAGGGGTGTGGGTATTATGAAGGCACCAGCTTGATTTCTCCATGTACAATGAGTTGTGAGAGTATTGTCCTCAGCAATAAGGCCCCAATGTCAGTTTGCAGAGAGCAATCCTTTTTCTTAGCAGACTAAGTGGTGTGAAGATTTCCATGGGAGCCCTTTAGCCAACAAACAACTCAACTGAATGTGACCCAGTCCCACCACTGGAAGCATCACTTGGCTATAAAAGATGGCCACTGAGACTATGTATCCCCCATTACTAAGACTCACCTTTATAGATTCCAAACAGTTTCCACTTCAGGTTTCCACATCACCTCCTAAATGCCCCCCAATTCCAGCTTCCTTTCTCCCTCTATTCCATCTGCTCCCCAAGCTGCCCCCCCTGCTCCCAGCCTCACTCACCCCCAGTCTGCCTACAAAATCTATTCTTTCTTCCCTTCCAAGGAAGATACACACATTCCCCTACAAGACCCCCTCCTCTTTACCTAACCTTTCTGGGTTACTTAACCTCTATCCCTCTCTGGGGTTGTAGTTTGGTTACCATTTACTTAGTGGCTAATATCTACTTATAAGTGAATATATGCCATATTTATCTTTCTGGGTCTAGGTTACTTCACTCAGGACGATTTTGTCTAGTTCCATCCATTGCCTGCAAATTTCATGATGTTATTGTTTTTAAAAAATGATTAATACTCCATTGTGAAAATGTACCATGTTTTCTTTATGCATTCTTCACTTGAGGGACATCAAGATTGTTTCCGGTTTCTAACTATTATGAATAAAGCTGCAATGGACATGGTTGAGCAAGTGTCCTTGTGGTAGCATGGAGAATTCTTTGGGTATATGCCCAAAGGTAGTATAGCTGGGTCATTGAGTAGATTGATTCCAACGTTTCTGAAGAAATCCATACTGATTTCCAAAGTGCCTATGGAAATTTATACTCCCGCAAGCAATAGATGAGTGTTCCCCGTGCTCGACAGTCTAGCCAGCATGAGTTGTTACTTGTGTTACTGATCTTAGCCATTCTGACAGGTGCAAGAGGGATCTCAAAGTATCTTTGATTACTCTTCCCTGATAGCTAAGGATGTTTTAATCTGTATTCCAATTTATTTATTGGATTATTTGGTTTTTTGAGTCTCCTGAGTTTTTTTTTAATAAATATTTGATATCAGCCCTCTGTCAGAGGCTAGGTTGCTGAAGATCTTTTCATATAATATAGGCTGCCATTTTGTCTTATTAATGGTGTCCTTTGCCTTTAAAGAAGCTTGTCAGTTTCACGAGGTCCCATTTATTAATTGTTGATCTTAGTGTCTGCACTGTGTTCTGTTCAGAATGTCCTCTGTGCTAATGTGTTCAATGCTATATTCCCCAGGTTCCTTTCTCTCAGGTTCAGTGTATCTGGTTTGTGTTGAAGTCTTTGATCCACTTGGACTTGAGCTTTAGGCAGGCAATGAGTATGGATCTATTTGCTTTCTTCTATATGCAGACATCCAGTATGACCAGCACTATTTGTTGAAGATTTTGTCATTTTCTCATTGTGTATTTCTGGCTTCTTCACCAATAATCATTTATCCATAAATGTGTGGAATTGTGTCTGAGTATTCAATTTGATTCCATACATCAAGGTGTCTGTTTTTATGTCAATACCAGGCAATTTTTTTTTTACTATAGTTCTGTAGTACAGCTTGAAATTGGTGGACCCTTCAGCATTTCCTTTATTACTTAAAATTGTTTTAGTTTCCTGGGTTCTTTGTTTTCCATATAAAGTTGAAAATTGTCTTTTCAATTCCTGTAAAGAATAATGCTGGGATTTTGATGGAAATCTGTAGGTTCCTTTTGGCAGAATGACAGTTTTTACTATGTCAATCCTACCAATCCATAAGCATGAGATCTTTTCATCTTTTGATACCTTCTTCAATTTCTTTCTTCAGACTTAGTATAATATGTCTTTTATATTCACTTGTTTGGATAGTGCTACTCCAAGATATTTTATATTATTTGAGACTCTTAGAAAAGGTATTGTTTTCCTGATTTCGTTCTCAGTCTGTCATTTGTATGTATCAGGTCTATTGATTTTTTTTTTTATTCATCTTGTATCCGGCCACTTGGCTGAAAGATGTAGGAATTCCCTGGAGGGTTTTTTTTTTGGGGGGGGGGGTTAACTACGTATATTATTACATAATCTGCAAATAAAGACACTTTACTTCTTACTTTTCGATTTGTATCCCTCTTAGCTCCTTCAGTTGTCTTATTGCTCTAGTTAGAACTTCAAGTAATATATTTAATAGATATGGAGAGAGTGAACAACCTTGTCTTCTTCTTGATTTTAGTGGAATTGCTTTGTATTTCTCTCCATCTAATTTGGTGCTGGCTATTGGCTTGCTGTAAATTGCCTTTATTATGTTTAGGTATGTCGCTTGGTACCTCTAATCTCTCCAGGAATTTTGTCATGAAGAGGTGTTGGATTTTGTCTAATTCTTTTTCAGAATCCAGTGAGAAGATCATGTGGTTATTGTCTTTCAGTTTGTTTATATGGTGGATAATATTGACAGATTTTCATATGTTGAACCATCCCTGCATCTCTGGGATGAAGCCTACTTGATCATGGTGGATGATCTTTTTGATGTGCAATTATTTTGTTATTTTTGCATCTATGTTCATAAGGAAAATTGGTCTGTAATTCTTCCTCTTCGTTGAATCTGTGTATCAGGGTAACTGTAACCTCAAAAAATTAATTGAGCAATGTTCCTTCTTATCTATTTTGTGGGGAAATTTGAGGAGTAGTGGCATTAACTCTTCTCTGATTATCCAGTAGAATTCCAGGCTAAAACCATCTAGCCCTGGGCTTATTTTGGTTAGGAGAATTTTAATATGTCCTTCTATTTCACTAGGGGCTGCAGATCTGTTTAAATTGTTTTTCTGATTTTGATTTAACTTTGGTAAGTGCTACCTGTTGAGAAAATTACCCATTTCTTTTAAATTTTCCAATTTGGTGAAGTACAGGTTTTTTAAAGTATGTCTTTGTGATTCTCTGGATTTTCTCAGTGTATGTGATTATGTCTCCCTTTCCATTTCTGATTTTATTAATTTGCATATTCTCTTTCCATGTTTTAGTTAGTTTGGATGAGGATTTACGTGGTGGCCCCCATGGACTCCTGTTTGAGCACTTGACTTATAGAGAATGGCACTATTAGGAGGTGTGGCCTTGGTGGAGGAGGTCTGTCACTGGAGTGAGGGGGGCGGACTTTGAAGTCTTCTATGCTGAAGTTACGCTCAGTGTAGAACAGAGTTCATTTCCTGTTGTCTGTGGATCAAGATGCAGAACTCTTAGCTCTTTCTCCAGCAACATGTCTGCGTGCACACAGCTGTGCTTCCCACAAAGAGGATGATGGACTAAACTTCTGAAACTGTTAGCCAGCCTCAGTTAAATGTTTTCCTCATAAGAGTTACCGTGGTCATGGTAATTCGTGGCAATAAAACCCTAACTTACATAGTTTGTCTATCTCGATGATTTTCTCAAAGAACCAACTCTGTTTCATTGATTCTTTGCATTGTTTTCTTTCTTTCTATTTTACTGATTTTTATCCCTCAGTTTGATTTTTTTTCTTGCCATCTCTTCCTCATGGGTGTACTTACTTCTTTCTGTTCTGGACCTTTCAGGTGTGCTGTTAGGTTGCTAGCATGAGATTTCTCCAATTCTTTTATGTAGGCACTTAGTGCTATGAACTTTCCTCTTAGCACCGCTTTCGTTGTGCCCCATAGGTTTGTATATGTTGTGTATTCATTTTCATTGAATTCTAGGAAGTCTTTTATTTCTTTATTGGTCCATTTTTCACTCAGTAGAGAGTTGTTCAGTTTCCATGAGTTTGTAGGCTTTCTGTTGTTGTTAACAGCCAGCTTTAATCTGTGGTAGTCTGATAAGATGCAGGGGTTATTTCAATTTTCTTTTATCTGCTGGGACTTGCTTTATGTTTGAGTATATGAACAATTTTAGCAAAGTTACATGAAGTTCAGAGAAGACAGTATATTCTTTTATGTCTGGGTGAAATGTTCTGTAGATCTCTGTAGGTCCATTTGGTTTATAACATCTGTTAGCTCCAGTTTTTCTCTGTTTTGTTTTTGTCTGAATGGGAGTGGAGTAGTTAAGTCTCCCACTATCAGTATGTGAGCGTCAGTATATGGTTTAAGCTGTAGAAGTGTTTTTGTTTGCTTGCTTTATTTATTTATTTATTTTACAAAATCGGGTGCCCTTATGCTTTGGGCAGAGATGTTAAGAATTGATATGTCATCTTGGTGAATTTTTTTTGATGAGTATGTAGCTCTTTTGGTTAGTTTTGGTTGGAAGTCCATCTTGATAGATATTAGAATGGCTACACCAGCTTGCTTATTCCATGCATTTGCTTGGAAAATCTTTTTCCAACCCTTTCTCTGAAGTAATGTCTATCCTTGATGTTGAGCTGTGTTTCTTGGGTGCAGCAAAAGAAGGGATTCTGTATTTGTATCCATTCTACTAATCTATGTGTTGCAGAATATCTGATCATACCATGAACTCCAAGATTGCATTATTTACTGGAAAGAACTTGCTTATAGTTGTTGTGTGGTTTTGGCCTCGTACACATCTTTAATCTAGGAGCTTTCTGCTTGAATATTATAAAAAAAAAAGATTAAATAAAATCAACCATAGATCAAGAGTCAGAACAGGCAAACAGTTTAGAATAATGAACATAGGATTGTTAAGAATAAAAAACAAAGAAAGTAGAAGGAGGTCAGGAGAAAGAATAGAGAGGGTCAGAAGAAGTAGAAGGGATGAACATTCAGTTGGAAGATCTTGTTTGAGACTAGGAGAAAGGAGGGACATTTATTGAGGAAAGAGGGCAGCTGGGTGCTTTTTCAAGTTCTCTGAGTTAGCAGAATTTCATCCCAGCATCTGGCTCCCAAGTCTTTATTGATACAATCAAACGATTGCAATTTTGTTTAAAACAATATCTATCTTTTTATGGGAGAATTGAGACCACTGATATTGAGCAATATCAATGACCAATGATTTTTTTTTGTTGGTGGTGATGTGGTGTTTGCTTCTGTTCTTTTGATTTGCTGATGTGAGATTATTTATTTACTGTGTTTTCATGGGTGTAGTTAACATCCTTGGGTTGGAGTTCTCCTTCTCACACCTTCTGTAGGGTTGGATTTATAGACATTGCTAAAATTTGACTTTATCATGGAATATATTATTTTCTCTATATATGGTTATTAAAATTTCTACTAGGTATAGTAGTCTAGCCTGGCATCTTTGGTCTCTTCGAGTCCACAGGACATCTGCCCCGGCCTTCTGGCTTTTAGAGTCTCCATTGAGAAGTCGGGTATAATCCTGATAGGTCTGCCTTTATATGTTACTTAGTCTTTCTCCATTGTAACTTTTAATATTCTTTCTTTGTTCATACGTTTAGTGTTTTGATTATTTTGTGGCAAGGGGATTTTCTTTCTGATTCGATCTATTTGGTTTTCTATAAGTTTTGGGTGTTTTGTTTTGTTTTGTTCGTTCTTTTACATTTATAAGCATGCCCTTCCTTAAATCATGAAAATTTTCCTCTATGATTTTGTTGAAAACATATTCTGGGCCTTTGAGCTAGTGTTCTTCTCCTTCTTTTATTTTTATTATTCTTAGATTTGGTCTTTTCATAGTGTCCTATTCAAGAGCTTTTTAGATTCACATTTTCTTTGACCAATGTATCCATTTCTTCTATTCTATCTTCAATGCCTTCCATTTCTTGTATTCTGTGAATGAAATTTACCACTGCAGTTCCTGTTCGAATTCCTAAATTTTTTCATTTCCAGAATCCCCTCAGAGTGTGTTTACTTTATCCCATTTCCAATATTCTATTTCCAATCTGAGGTCTTGAACAATATAATTCATTTCCTTCCACTGTTAGTATTTTCCTGGATTTCTTTGAGGTACTTATTAATTTATTCTTTAAAGACCCCTCTACCATATTCATAAAGGCTGTTTTAATGTCTTTTTTTGTACTTCACCTATATACAGGGCCTGCTATGGTGTTATAGTCGGGCTCTAGTTGAGACATGCTGCCTTGCCTGTTATTCCTTGTGTTTGTATGCTGGTATCCAGGCATCTGGGTTTGGAATGATTAGAGATGTAGGTGCTGGTTACGGGATTTGTCTTTGTTGGGTGGGTATTTTTCTTCTTGGTTTCTGAAAATTTCATAGAGGTTTCTTGGAAAATCCTCTCTGGATATTTGGATGGTGATAGCTGTGTGTTGCCTGTTTTTCTGGTCAGCTCAGCTGATGTGTTCACAGGCAATGCCTACTGTAGTTGGAGGCTGGGATATTGAGCTGAGTGGGGAAAGGAAGGTTGGAGGAGAAGGTCTTTGTGATTCATTGGGGATGGGGTCAGAGAGGGAGGGCGAGTTCAGTAGCTGGGGATGAGACCAGGGATTGGATCTCAGGAGCAGTCGAAAATGTGCGGGTCTGCCTTTTGTCTGCTTGTTGCCCTAGGAAGAGCTACCCTGGGACTAGCAGTAGGTGCCTGCTTGAGTTGGAACAAAGCAGCAAACAGGTGGAGGAAGGTTATAAGGGGATGGGATCCGGGAAGCAGGGAAGGCTTTCACGGGTGCTCTGCTGCAGAGCTAGAGACAGGCTGGGGAATTGGATCTGGGTAACGGAGAGATAAGAGGTCTGTAGGTAGCCTACCTGGTTTTTTAGCATGTGTGGTCTGTGCTTTTAGCAGGGGGTGTCTGCCAGATTTGGGGACTGGGATACAGTGACAAGTGGGGGGAAGGCGATTAGGAAGGGATGGTCTGTAGGGTCCCCAGGAATTTGGGCAGGGGGCAAGGAGGAAGGCTGTGCTGGTGCTCTGTTTCAGCTCTGGGGATGAGATGGGGGACTGGGTCTGGGAGAACAGAGCAGTTTTTTTTTTTTTCAAACAATCAGGAATTAGAAATCAGGAAGAGCAGAGAATGAAGAAGAAAGTAACCCTAATATAAAAACACCACACAGGATAAACAGGTTCTGCAGACCCACTGTGTATACAGGGTGAATAAATAGGTTCTGTGGACCCACTATGCGTACTGGGCTGATGACAGCCAATGCTGTACTGTAGGATCACACAGTTTCTAAGATGGTAGGTCTTACATTGAGTGTTCTTGGTACTGTAACTTTACATGTATGGGTGTTCTCTCTACATGTTTGCCTGGCAGAGGCCATAAGAGGGTGTAAAACTGGAATTATAGATGGCTGTTAGTTGCCATGTAGGTGCTGGCAATGGACCTGGGTCCTTTGCAGGAACAGCAAGTGCTTTAAATAAAAATCAAACACTTTTTATTGATTCTTTGTGAATTTCACATCACGCACCCCAAACCTACTCATCTTCCTGGTCCTCCATTTCCATCCTTCACCCTTGCAGTCACCCCATCCCAAAGAAAACAAACATATGAAAAACAAAACTAAACAAAACAATCTTGCCATGGAAGCTGTGATATGTCTCAGTGTATCACCCAGTATACCCTTTTGCCCAAACAGCTTTGCTTGCAAATGTTCTTTGCAATGAGACATTGGTCTGACTTGAGGCCTCTGACTTTTGCTATACTATCAACACTGGATCCTCAGAGAGCTCCTCTCATATATCCCGTTGTTTCCCTTTGTCAGGGAGATCCTGCTGTTGTGTGATATTTTATTTGTGTTCTGACAAATTAAGCTTGCCTGGGGATCAGAGGGCAGAGCTAACCAGCCACTAGTTAACAATAGAAGCTGGGCGGTGGTGGCTCACATCTTTAATGCCAACACTCAGGAGGTGGAGACAGGAAGTGATAAAGTAGGGTATACATAGGATCTGAGATCCTTTTGGACTGATGAAGGAGACAGGCAGGAAGCAACTTGAGGTTCTCTGATCTTCCAGGTTTCCCCCCAATATTTGTCTTATGATTTTTTTAATTGATTAAGACTAATTAGGATTGGGAGGGGGAGGGAAATGGGAGGCGGTGGCGGGGAGGAGGCAGAAATCTTTAATAAATAAATAAATTTAAAAAAAAGACTAATTAGGATCATGCTTCATCCTGCATCTTTAATTCTGCAGTATGTTACTCTTTAGCTACTCCAGCAGGGCTTAGATGGGGTAGATGTTGGGTTGAGCCAACTCAAAGTCATGGTCCGGGTGGTAGTTGAGTTGGTCTGCCTGCCTGCCTGCTCTCCTTGACCCACGTCATCAGGGCCAGCCCTCTCCTACTGTACTAAGGTGTGGAGTAGGGCCAGCTCTCCTGCCTGTGGCCTCTGGCAAGAGGCAGGACTGACTCTCACACATTCATGCCTTTGGGGCCAACCATCCCACACCCACATTGCCAGGGCCAGCTCTCCAGCACTGCCCTGGAGAGGGGTGATGCCTGCTAGCATCAAGTGCTCTTAACTACTGAACCATCTCTCCAGCCTCTATTAAATGTTCTTACTACAGGAAAAACAAACAAAGAAAGCAGAGCAAAACAAACAAGTGAACCCCTCATGAAAGAGTGGAAGTGTAAGAGGAGGTGATTGATTAGTTTATGTTGCTGATTGTGTTGATGTTTCATGAGTGTCCACTTATTTTAAAATTTATCAAGTTATATACATGAATCTTAAACATTTCCAGTTATTTGTGTGTCAACCACAATCTTATCAACTGATTCAAAGAATAAAAACATGTAGACTTGTCTGATGAAAAGATGAGCCTGGTTCCCATAAAACCTGGAAACTCTGAGGAGTGCTTGGAGAATGTGTGGCTTACCTGCTCACTACCATCAGTTTTCTCAGTGCATATTGCTCTGTAAAGTGTTTCTCTGTCTTCTAGCTTCCTACAGCATCATAGAAAGGTTTGGGAGAAACACACAGGACATGCTATATGAGGAAAGCATGAATTTGCAGAGTGCACACAACTTCTAGGGCAACCATGACCGAGTAAGTGTAGTAAGGAAAGAACCACTTGTTGGTTCCCGGCTGCTTGGCCCTGAAATAATCACACAGAAACTGTATTAAATAAATCACTGCTTGGCCCATTAGCTCTAGCTTCTTATTGGCTAACTCTTACATATTAATTTAACCCATTCTTATTAATCTGTGTGTGGCCACATGGCTGTGGCTTACTGGCTAAAGTTCTGGCATCTGTCTCTGGTGGGGCTACATGGCATCTCTCTAACTCCACCCTTCTTTCTCTCAGCATTTAGCTTAGTTTTCCCTGCTTAGCTCTGTTCCCCTAAAGCTCTGCTATAGGCCCAAAGCATTTCCTTTATTAACCAATGATATTCACAGTATACAGAAGGCAATCCCACATCAAATAAGGAGCTGTAGCAGACTACATTCCTACAAATGAGCACACCAATGCATGTATGTCCAACTTCACATTTCTTTGTTGGTTAGTTGTTTTGTTTATTGAGACAAGTGATGACTATGTCACCCAGGTTGACTTCTAAGTCATAATCCTCTTGACTCAGACTCCCCAGTGCTAGGACAACAGGTACTGGCTACCACACCTGGCTACATGATCTTGTGGTGGAATAACAATAGCTTCCTTCAAGCAATAGAATCTATATCCCTTTCTATGTAATTTCCAAAGCTAATTCATCAACACAAAAATGTTTCCCAACTGGTGTGGGAAATCAATCAAATATGCAATTTCCTCACAAGTTCCTGTGTTGAATGCTTGGTTTCTAGCTGTTGGCCTTATTCCCAAGACTCCAAGAGGGGCCTTTCTGGGGGATAAATCACTTGGGGAGGGTGTTTGTGACGGTTATATGTGTTCTCCAGTCTTTCGCCCATCTCTACTCTTGTCCAACATTAAGTGATCATCAGCTTTACCGCATCATGATTCTTGGCCTCATGGCCAGAAACCATGAAACTGAGAGGACCATGATAAGACTAAAACGCCTGAAATTGAGAGCCAAAATTAGCAATTCCTCCCTAAAACTCAAGTAGTTCCTCTATGTAAATTATTTTTCTCAAGTGTTTGTCACAGTGACAGAAAGTAACTCACAATTGGTGTGCATGCCCTCTTTCTTATGAACACACACACACACACACACACACACACACACATTCTCTCACTTTTTTCAATCTCTCCCTCTCTGCCTTTGAAGGTCTAGGACAACTAAGAATTCAATTTCACCTTAATGTGGAAAAGCTTCTTAAGCAGTGGTTCTCAATCTTCCTAAAGCTGTGACCTCTTCATACCTTCCTCTTGTCATGGTGATCCCCAGCCATAAGTTATTTTATTGATATTATATATGTGTAATTTTACTACTGTTATTAATTGTAATGCAAACATCTAAAATCCAGAATATCTGATATGTGACCCACAAAATGGTCGTGACCCATAGCTTGAGAACTACTGCTCTCGAAACAGAGATAACCAAGGAGCCCTGATTCTATAGAGTTTCCACCTATCAGCATCAGCCAGTGAACATAAAAGTGAAGGGATATTCAGACAGTCCCCATGCCAATCACTCTCTGACTACAAAACCCAATCCATCTTGCACAGCCAACCTGCCTCAAAAGTCCAACCCACACAAAATACAGGAATAATATATTTAATCCGCTAAGGATTACAGAAATTTGCTCTCCAATCATAGAAATTGGAACATAGTAATGTATCTAATTAGGGCATCACAGGCATTTATAGACCAAATAGACTGGGGTATAATGATGTAGGAACTGCCTTTGATAGATTTTCTGATTTATCTGTAATGTTCAGATGCTATACCTGAGGCAGAGTAAACTTAAATGCATTTTTGACCAATAAATGAACCAATAAATATATCAGTTAATTAATCAATCAACAACCAATCAGTGTTCAGTATCTAAGGCCAAGCATAAGGAGGGTAATTGCATCTGTGATCAGATAAAGTTGTGAATCTAAGAACTGGTAAGTTCCTAATTTACACTAGTCACCTTTCAAATGCATGACAGCTTCATGTGGCTGATAGGAACAATGTTGGAAACTATCAGTTGACCACACTTGTATAACCACAAATGGTTATCTTTTGGGTAGCATGGTAGAGCATGTTATTAGCCACCAGGACTTCTCAATGTTGGCTGTACTATCCATTTGCAAAAAGGACATGACCAATATACCATCCTCCTTGTGATAGTGTGCTTTAATTGTGTACTTGACACAATCTAGAATCCCTTCGGGGAAGTTTCACTGAGGAATTACCTAGATCAGGTTGACCTGGGGCATATCTATGGGATATTACAGAGATCACCTTAACTGATATGTTAAAAATCCAGCCTGAAAGTGGGTGGCTCCATTCCCAGGCTTTGGCTACGGACTGTGTAAGAGTAAAGGAAGCTGGCTGAGAGCTAAGTGTGCGGGCCTTCCTTTCTCCCTGCTCTTGATTCTGCCTGTGATTTAACAGCTGCTTCAGGCTTCTGTTGCTGTGACTACAGTCCCATCTCCCATAAATAACTTTCTGTTAGGATTGTATCACATCAACAGACATGAACTTTGAATACCCTCCAGTCCTAAAAATTCTCAAGGTGGCCATCACCCCCAGCCTTGTAAGCTTTCAAAGGGTCAAGACTTTTCCAGTTCTCAGATTCTTGGGTATGGTCTACCAGAGCTAGGATCTAAAATCCAGGCTTTTAGACTCAAAGCTCCAAGCTCCATCCACTACCATCATTTTCATTTTCCTGAAACATTGTTCTGTATGTGTGGAATCACTTTTGGTGTCTAAAATCTTTGGGATTAAGGGGCATTGTGTAGCTCTTTCTCCTGTCTAAATTGAACCATTCACTCCTGGAAGGAAACCCAATAAGACTAAAGAAGTAAGATCTAACAAGCAAAATCTATCTCAGAAGTCTTAGGAAGTTCCTGAGGATTACAAGATTCACAAGGCTCCTCCCCCAGAGTATAAATAGCAAAGGTCACTAGGGAAAAGAAACTATCAAAGCAGCTGCCCAGCATGCAGGCAGTGCAGAGAACTCCACAGGTGCAGCTTGGTGCACCTGCAGCACAGACACACCGTGAGTCATCACTCATGATGGGGCGATATTCTTGATGATGCAGCTGCCTTTGAGTCACCCATCATCCAATACGCTCTCTAAGGTGCGTTTGACTGGGATCATTTCCTTGGTCCAAAGTCAGTGACTTCCCTGGGGGTAAATAGACCTTTGTCCACATCTCTCCAAGTCAAGTCACACAACAGGGGGCGTCAAGGTTGGTCACTTCCCTGCTATTTTGGTCCTCTATGCTACATCTCAGACGAGAAGTTAGACACAAGAAATCTCTGGCACCTCGCCATTCCAACTCTATACATCTTGTCTACAAATGAATTTCCCGGTGCAAGAGATGGTGAAACACTGTCTTTTAGCTAGCCATCATGCATCTAACATGGAGACACACAACACAAACTGAGTGGACAGCTGTTAAATCTGCACACAGTGAAGTCTGTTAGAGCAGAAAAGCGAACTGAAGAATCACAGCTTTTGGATAACACTGGAGCCTGCTAAGAGGAAAAAATTAGATTTGGTAGAGTGATTAGCAGAGAGCAAAAGTGACAGCAGCTAAAGCTGTGCACAGCAGCAGCCCGCTAGCAAGGACTGCTGGGAAATTTCAGGCATACAAAATTTTCTATAAGTCAAAAGAAAGGTTGGGGTAAGTGATGAAGGTTTTTAAACAGTTAACATTAATTAGTTTCTATGGATCAGTCAGTATGGAATATTAATAAATACTTATTTTTTTAATTCTCAAATAATATTGGAAGATTACTATTGCTGCCTTGAGGAGAGTGTGTATGTCCATGCCCGTAGAAACCAGAGGGTGACTTCAGGTGTCTTCCCAATCATTTTCTTTCTTATTTTTGGAGACAAGTTCTCTCGCTGAGCCTGGAACTTACTGATTCAGGTAGACTAGCTGAGCAGCAAGCCCAGAGCACCTCATATTTCCATCTCCCCAATGCTAGGATTGCCCCTAACTTTTGTGTGGGTGCTAGGATCAAACTCAAGTCTCCATGCCTGTGCATCCAAGCACCCCATCAACTGTGCCAGCTCCTTACCTTGGCTTACAGCAAAGTGAGGTCAAAGGATTGCCTAGACAGATCCTGCACCCATTGAAGGCAGATGGTACAACTGAACCCCAGAAGCACCATCAACATCAGACCCTTCCAGCTCACTTTATTTATCTATGGTTTTTATATTCTTATTTGATATGGTTATGTTTTTCCCGTAAAATTATTTTCTGTGCTCCTTTGGTGTATATATAGCACTCTAGGTAAAATAAAAGGAAAAAAAGAAAGTGTGCACAGGGCTCACCTTTTCTGCACTCACATCTTCCGCATGTGTGGTAAGCTTTGATCAATGAGATCACCTCCACCCCCCAGCCCAAAGAAGGAAAATTTCAAGAACAGCCATTTCAAGTGGAGACTGCCAATGCATAAAGAACTTCCCTGGTGTGTGTGTGTGTGTGTGTGTGTGTGTGTGTGTGTGTGTGTGTGTGTGTGTGTGTGTGTAGTTTTCTCAATAGGAAAAAACAACAGCATAGAAATGACTACCAATGGTTGTATCAAGTTTAGACCACAAAAACCACAAAAAGATAGAGCAGCCTGGTATCATTTGTGGAAAACTGCCCAGAAGTAGACTACTACCTATTGATCTTTTGAACACTATAATGCAGAATAGAGGCTGAATATATATTAGAATAAAAAAAAAGAAAAAAAGAAAGCCAATGTTTCTCAGATGTTGGAATGGTTTTCTCTCATTAGCACCTCTCCCATTCATGATCTAATTAAGTTATGCATGAGAAATAAATGGTCCAGAACTAGAAAGAGACCATCACCCATAAGCTCAAAGTAAGTTGGAGAAAATAAAGCCAGCTATGATTGTGGCTGTATTGCTTGCTCTCCCCTGGTATCTCCTGAGATCAATACGTGCAGTGTGGCTACTGGGCTGAGATTCTCAAGTCCTCCTGCCCTCAGAGAGTGAGTGAAGGGCCCTTTGCCAATCCACACAGCAGAATACATGCATTGCTGGATTCAGAGGATAAGCCTATGAATGCAGGGAAGTGGCTGCCTCCTGAGCGATCATGATCTGCCTGTCAAGATGAAGGGGAAATTATAACTTACTGCAGTGATTGCTGAGCTAGATGGAGCAAGACAGAGCTGCCACAAGCCCACAGGATGGGGGAGCCAATTATAAACCAAGAGAGAAAGGTGAGTGTAGCCACTGAGGATTTCGTTTGGTGCATCCCTTAAGGCAAGCACGCCTCTATTTTCCCCCAAACAGTTAACCAGCTGCCAAAGCATTGTGGATCAGGCTCCACAATGATCTGAAATGCAACCCATTCTACATTGTCATAATGCATTTGTCTTACTCTGTGTGTGTCGTGTGTTTATATATTATGAGCCTTAGAGAGACTCATAATGCAGTCTCATAATGTAGAACATTCTGCTTTACTGATCTCTTATTGTTTGAAAATTTCATACACACATACCACATGTTTTGATCAAGTTGGCTTCCCATTCCCTCCCTCCAACTACTCCACTCTTTCCCTACCTCATTCCTCTCTCAACTTCATGTGCTCTTAAACCCACTTAGTGCTGCTGACATGTGCAGGGTCCTACACTGTCACTTGGAGAGTCTATGGGGGCACAGTCCTGAAGAAAGCTGACAGTCTCCTGTAGCAGCCGCCAACTGCCAATAGCTCTTTGAATGGGGAGGTCCCCACCCGTGCTAAAATTTTGGCTAGCTTGATCTTTGCCACACTTTCATGTTGGTTTCATCTCCAGCACTCGTGGATACTGGATACATCACAATCTCACTGTGTAACTTCTTTACCTTTTCTTCCCTTGGCTTTTTCACTCATTTATTTGTCCAAAGGCATTTAAAAATCCCTGTCAAGCTTCCCATAAAATGCTCTACTGAGATTTATATTGTAATTGCATTAAGCCAGCAAATTAATTAAGGGAAAACTTATTTATAACAGAGTGTCTGGCCCTCTTTAGAGCACGTGTTCCTACATTAAACCAGGGAATTTCACAATGCTTTTCAGTAAAAGATTTGTCATTTTCTTCATTGAGTTAGTTTATTCCTTAAGGATTTTCTGAAGTATTTTTGCTGCTGTGAGGGAATAGAGATTTTTTTATTGTATGTTCTGCTTATTGCTGATGTATTAGTTGACTATTGATTTTGTGTGTATTTATTTTCTCTTGTAGCCCTTTTACTGCCTTCTTTGATATTGCTGAGCCTTTCCCAGGTAGCTATCCATGGTTTGATAATTATATTACCCGTAAACAATGATAGTTCTTTGCCTTCTTTTCAAATAATAGGATCCATCAAAGTCATAAAACTAGTGATTTCCACTCCCTGCACCCACTGTCTGTAGCACATGAGAGGAAACGAAATACTTTGTGACCCCACCTGGGTGTCTCATGCACCCACACAACATTCATCAAGCTATGGTCTTCTCCAGGATCTGACCGCTGCCCAAACACAGGCTGCTTTCTTGCATCAGATGTAATTTTGAGATTTACCTCTCTAGCCTGCTTCACCTTCAGGACTCAGGTCAAGACAGCTTCGTCAAGCTCCCCAGCTCACCCAAGCTCCAATCATGCCCAGAGGAAGCAACCCATCACTGTTCCAAATCCATTTCTGCTGCCGTAATAAAAACAACAAAACAAAACAAAACGCTTGACAAAAAAGAAAGTCTGTGGAGGAAGGGTTTATTTGGCTCACAGTTTCAGATTACATTTTTGTGACAGGAAACTTGAAACAGCTAGTCACATCACATCCACAGTTAAGAGTAGAGAGAAATTAATGCATATATGCTCATCTTCTCCTCACACTGGTACGGTTCAGGATCCACTGCCCAGGAAATGGACCTGTCCCAGGTGGGCTGGACCACCCATATCCATGAACATAATCAAAACAATAACCCACAGGCATGCTCACAGGCCAGCCTAATCTAGACAACCTCTCAATTAAAGCTCTTCCCAAGTGATTCTAGGTCATGTCAAGTTAACAGTTAAACCAGCCATCTTGATCACCATACAGTACCCATGGTGCAAGTATAGATCTGGGGAAGAGCATGAACTTTGGTTTATAAACCTTGAGTTTGTAGATCAGGTGCAGCAGAGACTGGTGATATGCCATGGGCACATTAAATTTTTCTTCATTTCTTAAATGGGAATAGTAATGCCCAATTCACAGGTTATCTACAAAGGCAACCTGGGATAATCAAAGTGTTTTGTATAATCCCTGGCCTGTAGTAAGTCTAAAAGAGCATCATCATTTTATTAAGTGTTTTCTGAATGGAGTTATTTGTATGTCCCCCTAGAAGAAGCTCCTGGTAGGATTTCTGCTGTGTGGTTCCTTCTGTGGCTTTCCAGCTGACTCAGGGAGGTTTCTAAAGTGCTGCTGAAAATGACCTCAACTGCAGACCGAGCCCGTGTTGAAAAGCGTGTGGGTGCTGAGAGGCAAGGATCTGGCTGCATCTTTACATATGACCACTAACCGTCCCAACACCACTTACTGAAAAGATTTTCCTTTCCAAAGTGTGCACTTCACACCTGGGAAAATTTGTTGGCTACAGATGTGTGGGTTCCTTTCTGGGTTTACTGTTCCTCTCCACTTCACACCTGGGAAAATTTGTTGGCTACAGAC
>NC_022014.1:10459118-10463127 GCF_000317375.1 Microtus ochrogaster | reverse complement strand
TGGGTTCCTTTCTGGGTTTACTGTTCCTCTCCACTTCACACCTGGGAAAATTTGTTGGCTACAGACGTGTGGGTTCCTTTCTGGGTTTACTGTTCTTCTCCACTTTGGTGTGCATTTGTCCTCATGGCAGTAACGTGCTGTTTTCATTACTGCAGCTTTGGAGTACACTTTCAAGATGGGTCATAGAATGTGTTGATTTTTGTTTTGTTTTGTTTTTCATTCTGTTCAAGATGGGTTTGGCTACTCAGAGAGTCAGAGATTCCTTAATAATTTTGACTTTTCCCCCCTAGTTCTTTGAAGAATGTCATTGGTGTTTTAATAGGGATTGTATTAAATGTATGGATTGCTTTAGGCAGGATGGGCATTTAAATAACACTGATGTTCCCAATCCATGAATGTATGGTACTATGCCCTTTTCAATTTTTAAAATTTATATCTTAGAGAGTTCGTTATAAAATCACTTGTCTTAGGCCATGTGTGATGGTACATATCTTTAATCCCAGTGTTCATGAGGAAAAGATAGATCTCTGTGAGTTAGAAGCCAGTCTGGTCTATATAGTGAGTTACAGTCCAGTCAAGGGCTACATAGAGAGACCTTGTCACACACAAACATACACACACACAATAACACACACAATAAGATTATTCACCTTTTTATTAAGTTTATTCTTGAATTACTGAAGGATTTTTATAACCATTGTAAGATTGCTTCTTGAGTTATTTTAAATCTTTTAATAAATTTTTATTTTTATCTGTGTGTAGATGGAGCTGCGGGCAGGCCTGCTTTTTGTCCTACCTGGCTCCCGCATGGCTAGTTTTACACCCAAAATAACAACACACAAATTGTATTCTTTTAAATACTGCCTGGCCCATTAGTTCCAGCCTCTTATTGGCTAATTCTCACATCTTGATTAACCCATTTCTAAAAATGTGTGTAGCACCATGAGGTGGTGGCTTACCGGGAAAGATTCAGCATGTCTGACCTGGCAGCTTGCTCCATTGCGTCTGAGCTGGAGAGGAGAGGCATGGCATCTGCCTAACTTCTCTTCTTCCCAGCATTCTGTTCTGTCTACTCCACCCACCTAAGGGCTGGCCTATCAAATGGCCAAGGCAATTTCTTTATTAACCAATGAAATCAACACAAAACAGAAGACCCTCCCACATAATCTGTGGTATGCGTATGTGTCTGTATGAAAATGCCCACTGAGACCAGAAGAGGGCTTCCGATTCTCTGTAGCTAGAGTTACTGTCAATTTTAAGCTGCCTGATGAGGGTGAGTGCTGAGAACTGACCTTCCTTTGGTCGTTATTTCCATTTGTTTCTGAACTTCTGTTCCAGGTAATTTACTACTGGCATCTGCCAATACTGCTGCTCTTTGTATGCTGATTTTGTATCTCTAGTTTTAGTTAAGTGATTCATTAACAGTAATAGAGAAAAGTAAAAACTGTAAAAAGTTTGTTTCCCAGACATTAGATCAAATTTCCCCAAACTTGGATTCAGAACCAGGCATTTTAAAGAACCCTAAGTTTTATGTGATAATAGCATTTGAGAATGCAAGAGCTGGGCTCATGCCCCAAACCATGCATACCTGATGAATGCTGGTTGAGGGAAATGAAAGACAACAGCTGCCATCCAGCTGAGTGGGTAGCTTTGTGGGTGACTCCTTGGACTGACTGAAGAGACAGGAGGTTAGGAGCCACTGTCTGGGTGCTGAGTGAGTAGCTTCGTGGGTGACTCCTCGGACTGACTGGAGAGGCAGGAGGTTGGGAGCCACTATCTGGGTGTTTAGCTATCCTTCCAGCTTTAATGACAGGGAATATATAAAGAGGTATAATAAACACCCAGTGTAATCCCTGCTTGCACCATTATGGCTAGAATGCCATTGCTATCTTATTTCACCAGCACATGTGTCTTTTACACAGCTTGTAAGTTGCAGAGCTCAGCAAGCATTGCCTACCTCATAAAAATGGCGCAATGCATTATTTTAAATAGCTGTATAATATTGTCAAATGGCTATACCATAATTACCTTTTTATTTTCCTATTGGGCATGTATATTTTTGCCAGAGTCTCATTATAACAACTAATACCTGCTTGAGCATCCTTCCATATGTCTAATTTGTTTTCATTCTGAATATTTCATTATGATAAACTCCTGAAGTGAAATTACTGCATCAGTAGGTAGAAGAACATTTCTTAATCTAGGGAAATATATCGCAAGCAGCTCTCCGGAAAGTTTGAAAAATTTTATCTTCCTAAAGTTCTGATAGTATCTGTAATGACATTTTCTTATTTTCCCCTTCTTTTAATATGAATCTTTCTTCCTCAGCAATAAGGGAGAATTCTAGAAAATTGGGAAGTCAAAAGGCACTGTCAACCTCTAAATGATGAGTCCCATTTGGCATGTTTCCATGGTCTTAGAAGACCAAGATTGCCAAAAAGTTCTCTAGGAGGTTCTTTAGCCCTTTCTCAGACTTCAACATGCAGAAGGAGAAAGACAGACTTGGGAAGACAGAACTAAACTCTCATTTTGACCTTATAATTTCTCCAAATCCTCCAGGATACCTTCAGCTTCAGGTAGGCTCTTTCAGAATGAGGTAACCTTCCTTGGACAGCTATGTGATCAGGCCCATGGGCTTAGCAATCCCTCCTCTCTTGCAGGTGGAGTGTGAAGGAAACAAAATCCTTCCAGTTCTTAAGACAAATGAGCAAGGGTTCCTGGCAGACACTCTGAGTTCTCTGCCTGTTTCCAAGATAATTTTCTCGCTCTGGCCTCCACCATCCTTGAGATTTGTGAGATGAAATGAGAGGTATGTGTCCAGGGTAAGGAGATATGCTGCACTGGCTCACTCTGAGAAGAACTGGACTCGAAGGATAGAATCAACCTAGGCATCCGATGACAGAGGAATGGGTAAGAAAGAGGGTGTATAAACACACAGTGGAATTTCACCCATAAACAAGAATGAAAGTAAGCCATTTCCAAGAAAAATAGAAGCAACTCGAGAGAATCGCACAGAGCTAATTACGCCAATGTCTGTCAAATATTGTATGTCTTCTCATTTGTGGGCCTTATATAAATGCATACAACAATAGTCTGAAATGAAAAGCAGAAATGGACTGTCCAAGAGGACAAACGGAAAGAGGGAGGGGGAAGCAGTGAGATTCTTCAACACATATTGGACATCTATCTGACCATTTTTAAAAATAAGACTAAACTAGCCATCTCAACTCTAAAATATCAACTGGAATCTATGCTTTCCTGACTGATTTGCCTTCCTGGCTGACCTATCCTAGCATTTTTATATTTTGTTTAGACCTTGAAGGACATCTCTGCCCGACTTCTCAATCAGCCTCCAGAGAGCACACAGTGACTTGAGGACCTAAGGCAGGTTATGACCAAGCCTAGAATCTGCATTCTTCTGTGTCCCCAGCCTCCTGTGGAGCTGAGGTGAGACACATGACCAATGGTAGCCAATGGGAGGCTGAGACATAAGAGGATGATGACCCTGTAGCCCTCCCTATCATAGTGACATATTGGTGTGTTGTGGTTAGTGAGTTAGAAATAGTATTTAACTTGGAAAGCTATTGAAGTGACTGAATTTATCTGATGCAGCAATTATCTTTACCCTGATTCCTCATCACTATTGAAGAATAAAGCCAATTATTTAGATGTGCTGTTTAATAACAAAATCTTCCTGTGAACACTTTATTGAATATGGCATAGGCTCACAGGTGAAATACTGAGGTTTGTGTGGCTTATTCTAAATGATTACTTGAGACAACATTACAGTATTACAGTATGTATTTTGCTAAGTGACAGGACTTACCAACTATGAGCTAAGATATGTGGAGGTAGAATTATTGGGTACTGAGTTTTTCAATCTTGGATGAACACATAATAGACTGTAACTATGAACTGTGACTATGGACTGTGACTGTGACTGTGTGACTGTGACTGTGGACTGTGACTGTGAACTGTGACTGTGGACTGTGACTGTGACTATGACTGT
>NC_022014.1:10438608-10459018 GCF_000317375.1 Microtus ochrogaster | reverse complement strand
ACTGTGACTATGGACTGTGACTGTGACTGTGTGACTGTGACTGTGGACTGTGACTGTGAACTGTGACTGTGGACTGTGACTGTGACTATGACTGTGACTGTGACTATGACTGTGACTGTGACTATGGACTGTGACTGTGACTGTGTGACTGTGACTGTGTGACTGTGACTGTGACTATGACTGTGACTGTGGACTGTGACTGTGACTGTGGACTGTGACTGTGACTATGGACTGTGACCTGTGACTGTGACCTGTGACTGTGACTGTGATTATGGACTGTGACTGTGACTGTAACTGTGGACTGTGACTGTGACTGTGACTGTGGACTGTGGCTGTGACTGTGACTGTAACTGTGACTATGATTGTGACTGTGACTATGGACTGTGACTGTGACTATGACTGTGACTGTGACTATGATTGTGGACTCTGACTATGACTGTGACTATGTCTGTGACTGTGACTGTGACTATGACTGTGACTATGATTGTGGACTGTGACTGTGACTGTGACTGTGACTATGATTGTGGACTGTGACTGTGACTATGACTGTGACTGTGACTATGGACTGTGACTGTGACTATGGACTGTGACTGTGACTATGGACTGTGACTGTGACTGTAACTGTGGACTGTGACTGTGACTGTGGACTGTGACTCTGACTGTGAACTCTGACTGTGACCTGTGACTCTGATTATGGACTGTGGACTGTGACTGTGTGGCTATCATTTGAGATTTTCCTGTATATGTTGTAGCTAAAGTGCCATCTCATCACAGACTTACTATTAGACACAGATGAGATTCCCCGTATACAGCACGAACTACAATATTTTCCCAATGAGGAAACTGAGTCCCAGGGAGGTGGAGGGAAGTTTCTATGTCACAGAGAGCAACTCACAGAAAGCAGATGGGAGGGAACACCAAATGGACAGACTCCAGGGCTGGCTGTATCTACTCCAGATATCTTCTCTTCTTCTTTTCCAGAGGGGCTCTGGGCATCTTAGAGAGCTGCTGTTCATGTCCCACACTGAAGCACAAGGATTGTGTGTGGTGCTCATCTTTTTCCAGTTGTGTCTTCTGTGTCTTCTCAGAACTGAAGGGAGGAGGAGTGTTGGGAGTTGATATGGCTTCCTTGTTCTTAAGGGGACTCTCAAAATTGCCAAGACGAGAGTGTCTTAGAGACTGTTCATGTCAGCAAATGAGAATCTTCAAAAGTGCTCTGGGACCCAGTTAAGACAATGGCAAGTCAGCATCCAGACAGCCATCTCACTGCCAAGTATGTCTTCTTGCATTTAGGCTTCATTTGTGTGAACCTGAACAACAGGCTCTGATAGCCCAGGCTGAGGAAAAGGAGCTGTTTCTGCAGGGAGCACAGGTGGCTTTTCTCAGCGGCTATCTTTGTTGGATAAGCCCTCCTGGAATTGAAAAGAAGGACTGTGATAAGCAAATGGTTTCTGGGGATAGCTGTGTGACATGAGCATAAAGAGGAAGTCTTGTGAAAGGCTTCTTGGCACTGTGCAGTGAGAATGGTCTCCGCAGGGCTGCATGAGAAGGGTGGAGATGAAGTGGAGAGCGTGACTTCCTCCCAGCATGCTGCCTCATGGGAAACTCTAAAAGGCATCTGTCACACCTCCAGCATCACTATGTCCTTGTCAGTCATTCTACTGTCATAACTACCACTATGGGTACCATGTAGCGAGCATGCATGTTACGCTGGGATTTCACATCCCGTGTCAGGATAAAAACCCCACATCTGTCTTGAATACACGGGAACAGATATTCTTGTCATTACTCCCAAACAATGCTGTTTACCTGGTACTTCCAAAGCATTTACATCATATCCTAATATAATGTTATGAGTCATCTAGACATAATTAGCAGTACTTGGGAGGATGTGTGTGCATTCCATGAAAATACCACACATTTCCATATAAGACACCTAAGTATCTAAGCACACTTTCAGGACTGGGAGACAGGGTGTGTCTTGGAACCAATCTCCTACATACACCAAAGGTGAATGGACACAGCCACCAAACTTGGAACTGATGACCTTGGTGACTTAGCATCAAGCAGACCAGTGCTAGTACTGGTCCAGAAGGGGGAGTTCTGCAGGAGGTAGGGACACAGAGTGCCTCTCTGTTCCAGGAGCCATCATAGCCGCCCCATCATTTCACTGCTACCACAGACAATTCTGCCGGGAGAGACCTTTAAGCAGGCCATTTTCTCTGTCTGCAAAGCTGTCTGCTTTAGCTCAGCTTACTCTTATCCAGCCCTGGGATCTTAATTACTCGCCCAAACCCAGTGAACTCTTCCCCATTACAGATTCCACAGCACAGGTTCCTCCTATCTGCAGAACTTAGCTCCAGTGTCACTCAGTAGTCATTGCCCCCTTTCCTCCCTCCCCTGCCATGGCAAAGAGGCTTTTTCAGATACTGCTAGGGCTGCATTCACCACAATCCCTCCGTTCAGCAGGGTACCTGGTACCTGACAGACCTCAATAAACTTATGCAAATGAATGGAAATATCCCTCGAATTACAAAGAAAGCCCAGAGAATACAAGAGACTTCTCCAAGATTTCACAGCTGGAAGGCATCCAAGCAGGGCCCCAGTCCTCCTATGCTGCCTGGTTCTCTCCTGGCTTCCTTACCCACTATGACAACAGCAGGAAACTCTGGGCAGGGTGTGTGACCCAGGACTCACACTGAGGAGGCAGAATGGTGAGAAGAGAAGAAAGCAGGCTTATTATCCTTTGAGAGGGAAGGTGCTTTATGAGGGCATTTCCTGGGGATCAAGGATTCTGACCTGCACATTGAAGGAAGTAACTCACCAGATAAAACTGCCTGTGAACTGCTCCTCTTACCTTCGAGGAGTAGAGAGTTGTAGAAGAGAGACTTTCAATGGGGTCAGAAGGAGACATCAAAGCTGGCACTCTCCTGAAAGCCAGGCCCTGACTGTCACACCTCCACTTCTAGGACGAAAGCCTGCTATTCAGTTCTGTGAACCTCAGGAGCCTGGGGAAAGTGCAAAGGCTTTAAGGGACGAAAACCTGGGCTTGGTCTCATCTGTGCAGCTTACGAGCTGTGTGGCCTTTGACAAGTCTCATAACCTCTCTGTGGTCCACATGATAAGAGCCGTGTCTGTTAATCAGAGTCCTAGGGAAGAGTCAGTGCCACCAAGGACTTTAACTCCTCTTTTTCTGTGTAATGAAGACAACTGTAAACAAGTGCTTTGCCACTGATGCTTGTCCTAGGCAGAAGCAGAAACACGTTATATTAGGTAGATTTGGAAAGCAATTTGTGTGTAAGCATGCGTGTCCACGTGAGTGTGCATCTCAGGTGTGGTGCCTGTGAAGGTCAGAGGGCAAGCTCAGGTGTTGGACCTCATGTTCCGCTGTGTTCTGACAGCGTCTCTCTTGTCATTTGACACTTTGCACACATGGTTATCTGGCCCTCTAGCTCCCATGGACTTCCCTGTGTCTGCCTCCCATCTCTCCCAAGGACTGCTGGGGCTGCAGGTGCATCCCCAAGAGACCTGGACTTTTGTGTATTCTGGGGACCTGAATTCAGATCTCAGAGTGGCACAGCAAGTGTCCTGTCTACTAGGCTGTGTCCCCAGCACAAGACAATACATTTTAAAATATCCAGTAGAACCGGGAGGTGGTGGCGCACATCTTTAATCCCAGCACTTGGGAGGCAGAGGAAGGTGGATCTCTGTGAGTTAGAGGCAGACTGATCTACAAGAACTAGAACAACACAGAGAAACCCTGTCTCAAACAACCAACAAAAAGAAAAGGAAAGAAAAGAAAAGGAAAGAAAAGAAAAGAAAAGAAAAGAAAAAAAAAAGAAAAAATACCCAATAGAAAACCTATCATCGAGAAAATCCTGTAGAAATCTGAGTTCTCCTCATGGAAACACAGGCATCTCTGTTCTGAGCCTTTCAGAACACACGTTGACACTGACAGCCGGACACATGAAGAAGAGGAAGGAATCAAGAGCATGGGGCTTGGGTACCCCAAAGAGGGATTCTGTGGCTTTCACATGCATGCTGAACATCTCCCAGTTGTATTATGTCATGGGATTGATGTCTGGGGACAACTATTCCATATCAAAGTGTGAATGATTTGTAAACTTAGCCATGAGACACTTCCTAGAACTGCTCAGTAAAGATGGTTGATTGGTTTCTCCAGACTCCTGGATTGGGCTACAGGAAAGCTTATCACTCAGATGAGCTATGTGGTGGCCCATCACAGCAGATCTGCTGGACTGAAAAACAAAGGACTTTAGTAACCTATACCTCTAATATGTCTACCCTCAGACATTTCTGAGGGTTTATGTCATCATTCTCCCTAAAAAGCTACTGAAGGACACAGTTTTTCCTTATACATGAGTACCCCAAACCAGTGCAGTTTAAATTGGTCCTTTTATTTTTCATTCCCATTAAGTTGTGAATGTACATGAATAGAAATTGTCATAATAGAAAAAATTTTGATCATTACCAGAGGCAGTGAAATGCGTATTAGTGCTCAGAGACAGGATACATGCAGCCTGATGCAGCTGAGGATAGAGGGGTTGCTAGGTGCATTGCGTGTGTGTGTGTGTGTGTGTGTGTGTGTGTGTGTGTGTGTGTGTGTGTGATACAGATCAAGGAGCTAGGCTGCCACATCCATGATTACCAGAGGAGGGAGAGATGTGTGTTACCCAAAAGAACATGAGGGTTCCAGGCTACAAAACCGTCTCCTGTGCTTTTCTGACTCATGGCCTCATCAATGATTGAAGCCACTGAAGGATTCAAATTTTGAACAAACTGTTGAGATTTGTTGGCACTGTGGAAAGAGGGGTGGGTCTAGCTGGAAGAACGAGGCCAGTGAAACTGTAGCTGTATCTTGTCCTGTCTCTTTCCTTGTGCTGCCCTCTGCTTCCCATCTGTCATGGACTAAACAGCTCTGCCCCACCATGCCTCACTGCCATGGCAAGTGAAACCAAGAGCATCACTTAAACCTTTCTCTTATAAGTTGTTTCCATTGGGGAAGTTGAAGTAGTGATTCAAGTGTAGTTGTTCCATGGGGATGATGGTAGGGCGAGCCAGCATTTAAGGCTATGCACTCACCGTGTGCCAGGCACTAATTAACATACAGGAACTGAAAAGCACCTGCCATACAAGAAAAAAGACCTGAGCTCAGTCCTCAGCACCCCCAGAATAAGCCAAACATAGGGTTGCATGCTTGTAACCCCAGCATTGGAGAGGCAAAGACGGGGGGATCTCTGAGACACACCATCCTGTCTTAATCAGTGAGTTCCAGCCAGGTCAGTAAGGAGACCTTGTCCCAAAAACAAACAAAGAAAACACAGCAAGGTGGGCAGCTCCTGAGAACTGGTACCTAACATTGACTCCTGGCCTCCATGTGAATGTACACATGCAAAAATAATCTAGACACAAAATTATAATCATCTCATCTTCTCAGACCACTTCCATCTCTACTTGGCAGGTATGAAAACTGAGGCTCAGAGAGGTTAGGCAGCTTGCCTACGATCAGACAGACAGAACTAAGATTTGGATCAGGCAGTCTAAGTCCACAGCCTCTACTCAAAGATACAGAGCTTTGCTCCCAGTCTTTTCCTCCTGAGAGCCCAGAGACACAGAGATGCTCAACCATATAGCAGGGCTTGTGAGAGCGGCTAAGATAAATCACTCTACATAAAGCAATTAGTTCAGGATCTGCTCAGAGGTTCACAACAGCGTGAGACAGCTCTGAGCCTACAGTTGCTTTCCATTCTGAGCACCCTCATGAGAGGCTTCCCATAAATGATGGGGGCCATACTGCCTGGCACTCAGTGCTGGGACCCTTCTGGATGGCACAGCAACCAGAACCATCCCATGACTTAAACTGGGACAGGTTCGAAGAACACAAAGAACACTTGTCAGGTTTTAGAGACCCTAAGGTGTGCCCCATGCTGTGGGCATCAGATGCCTACGTCCTGAGATGAGACAGAAAAAACTCTGGCAACACCGAATGACAGCTTTTTTTAATTCTACTTTTCCCTCCACCACAGAACAAAGGAAGTGAGGGGACAGACTTCTAGGACATGTTCTCCAGTGGCCTTCGCTCATCCTGGGACTGTTTTGAAGATCTGAGTAGTCTTTGAAGAGGGTTCTTTTAAATTTCCCAATCAGTGGACTTGTCCTGTGGGGAGGACACTTGTCACAGCAAGGCCTCCCAAAATGATTATATTGTATAATAGAAGGAACAAAGAAACCCCTGACACACAAATATTCCGCTCCTCGTGATGGACAGTATGGCTCCAACCAACGACTTAGAGTGGACAGTGCGGCTGCAGCAGGTTTAGTTTGCTCTCTTGGTTCATTTCTAATTCTACTTCTCTTTAAGGTTTGTTTCTAAATTGGTACATCAATCTACTTGAAGCAGGCTTCTGTTCTCTTTCACGCTATTATCTGAAGTTTTATGCTTGCTCATCTGCCTCAGGGCTTTGAGCTGCCTAGGAGTGTGTTCTATGCCAGTGATGCCCCTCAGAATTAAAAGACGAGGCCCAGGTCCAGGAAGAGGTGGAGGCCTAGCTAACAGTAGTACATGCACTGCCCAGGGTACTGCACAATAGCTGCTCAGTGATGTTGTCTTCATTTCTCACCTGGTTCATATGCCTCCCCTTACCCAGTCCCACCATTGTAGAAGTGCTTTTATGAGGTCCAGGCTTGAGGTAGGGGAAGAGGACCCAGTTCATAAAATGCAAGTATGTATGTTCTTCTCACAAAGCAGCCAGCTTCAGCTAGGAGCTGGAGAGGCAAGTTTGAAGAAAGGTAGCCTCAGGGAATTGCAGATTCAGAACACTTAAAGGTCTGTAAAAATAAATAAATAAATAAATAAATAAACAAACAGGTTAAATATGTTTCTTTTCCATTTCACAATTTTGCTTCTTTGTCAACAATCTGTAGTTTGTAGGTGTGTGGATTGATAACAGTTCCTTTGATCCTTATATCCGTTTTTAATCTGTTTTCAGTACTGTGGCTCTGTAGTGAACTTTTAAAGTCAGAAATTGTGATACATTCAGAAGTTCCTTGATTGTACAGGTTTTTAAGATTGTTTAGGCTATCCTGAGTTTTTATTTTTTCTTATAAAGTTGAAGACTGTCCTTCCGAGGTCTGTAAAGAATTTTGCTATAATTTAATGGGCATTTTCATTGAATCTGTAGGTTGATTTCAGTAAGACTGTCATTTTTGCTATGTTGGTTCTACCTTCACAAGAGAATAGATCTTTCCATTTTCTGATGTCTTAAATTTCTTTGTTGAAAAATTTAAAGTTCTTATCATACAGTTTTTTCCATTTGTGTGGTTAGAGTTACTCCAAGACATTTTATGGTATTTATGGCTATTGTAAAGGATGATGTCTCTCATTTATCATATGTGGAGAAGAGGTGCTTTTTGGGTCGTTTTCAAATTCTGTCTATGACAAAGTATTTCTGCTATGTGCATAGTTGAGCACATGTCCTTATGGTACAGGTGAGCATCTTTTGTGTCTGAGTTTTAAGGTAGATTCTTGCCTAATTTTCTGAGAAATTGCCATACTAGGATCCAAAGGAGCTGTGCCAGTTTTCACTTCCACTAGCAGTGAAGTTTTTTCTTTACCCCACATTCTCTTAAGCATAAGTTGTCAGCAGTATTTTTAATCTTGGTCATTTTTACAGGGATAAGATGAAATCTCAGAGTTTTAAATTTGCATTTCTCTAATGGTTAAGGATGTTATATTTGAACATCTTTTTGAATGCCTTTCAGTCATTTTAAGTTCATCTGCTGAGAGATTTAGGTCTGTACCATACTAATTTCCTGAGTTCTTCATAAGTTTTTGGAGTGGATTAATGATAAGTAAAGATTTCTTCCCATTCTATAGGCTGATACTGTGTCTTGTTGACTATGTCCTTTGCTATACCGAAGCTTCTCAGTTCAGGAGATCTCATTTATCAATTGTTTCTTTCAATGTCTGTGCCACTGAGGCTGCGTTTGAGATGTGCCAATGCATTCAAATGTACTTCTAACTTTTTCTTCTATGAGGTTCAGTATTGTTAGTTTTATGTTGAGATCTTTGATTCATTTAAACTTGAGTTTTGTACATAGAGATGAATACGAATCTGTTTTCATTCTTCTACATGTTGATGTCTAATTGGATCAGCATCATTAGTTGAATATGCTTTCCTTTTTCCATCTTCCTATCAGCTAGGCAGACTTACAACTTAAAAGCAGGATTGCTTACAAACTTTTAATCAGATATATAATGGCTAAGGCCTTAGTTATAATATTCTTATGGGAGATCTTGAGATACAAAGTAAAATTTTTAAAGGGAGCAATGAGCCAATCCCCAGTAGAGAGCTTATAGAAGCTGTAAAACAGGTACTCAAGCAGGTGGAGTATAGATCAAGAAGAAGAGTATAATGTAATCAGCAAGCACAGTGTATTAATTATGATTCAGCTATGGCAAGTGTGTGTATTAAGTACAAAACTTATTCTACAGAAATTTTATGAAAAAAAAAAAAGACCAGAATGCTTTTTATGGCTGTATCCTCTCATTTTTGCCACTTAAGATATTAAACTCTTAATTTAAAGCAGTATCTTATCTAATACAAAAGAGCAGGATGATATCTAGGAGATAGTTTAGCAGAGAATTGACTATGATCAATGTTTCTTATACTAAACAATAGATTAATTGATAATTTTAAGATAGTGATTCTTGAATAATTGTGTTTGCTCATTAAAAGGCCAGAGTATTAATCTTTTCCAAGATGATTGTTCTTGCAATTTGCACAACTATATTTTGCTAATGTTATAACTTAAGATCCCTTAAAGAATGCTATGCTAAATTTTACAAATGACTCTTCCAATGGAAGAACTGCACATATGGTTAATAATAAAAATAAATTGTGGAGCATACTACGGCTCCTTGAAAACAACTAAAGAGGAAAAAAATGCAGAGAGATCTACTATGGGGACACCAAGGTGACCTTTGCTGAGGCAAGGTGAAAAGCCCTTGCAATGAATTATGAAAGACCTGACATATATTAATTTGGGGTCTAGGATGTGTTTGTGCTTTTTCACAGAAAGAAACTAAAGCTGGATAAGATGACTGCGTATACAGCAAAGGAGTGGCAAACCCGATGGCATCATAGCTGCAACCGCTCCCATAGAGAGATGGAGAAAGAAGGTGGAGAGGAATCTTTGGTCCAATCTTCCCTGTCCTATCAGAGAGGAGTGCCTGATCACAGGACCTCCTTCCTCCACTCTACACTGCAGAGTGCCATGCTGCACTGAGGAACAGATGCTGAGCTGCTTCCAGACACTCAGGACACACACAGGCCCAGTGGCCTGATAAGATGACCTGATCGCGAGGACTACGATTTTCTGCAGTTTGAATCCTGTTTGCTTTGGACGGTGTCACCATGAGACTAAGTTCTGACCTGAGGAATGTAAGCAGGGTAGAGTGATGTCCACTGTTTCCAGGCCAATACCTAACATGTCTGTGTGTATTTCGCCACCGTCTTCCCCTTAACCCAGCTGTGTAGAAGGAGCTGTAGGAAGGCCTGCTTTTTACCCCACCCGGATCCCACATGGATAACAACACACAAACTGTATTCATTTAAATACTGCCTGGCCCATTAGCTCTAGCCTCTTACTGGCTAACTCTCACATCTTGATTAACCGACTTCTATTAATGTGTGTAGCACCATGAGGTGGTGGTGTACCAGGAAAGATTCAGCATGTCTGACTGGTGGCTGGATCCATGGCATCTGCCCTGGAAAGGAGAGGCATGGCGTCTGGCTTACTTCCCTTCTTTCCAGCATTCTGTTTGGTCTACTCTGCCTATCTAAATTCTGCCCTATCAGGCCAAGCAGTTTTCTTTATTAATTAACCAATGAAATCAACAGATAGAAGATACTCCCACATCACAGATGAGCTGCACTCTTGAGTTATGATGTGGGAATACCAGTCATACAGAATGTAGGAGAGCTCCCATTGTCCTGGATCCCTGAGTGACAGTGAAACACAGAAGTTCTTCTTATGACCTGGACTTTCTTTAGACTGTCAGATGAGGAAAAATAAACTTCTGCTTGGGTGAATCTAATAGCCAATTGGATCCATTTGAGATAGAGCTTGCACTGCCCTGCATAGTATGGTGTTCCTGAGGGAAAGTGGAGCTGATCTCTTGAATGGTGACTTGGAAGTCAGGCCACATCTGTATAGAGTCCCAGGAAATGTGAAGATTTGATAGAATAGAGAAAGTTCTAGAAGCCAGTCAAACTGAGTTCTGCCCATAGAGGGGGTGAACCCCAGAGGAAAGAGGGTTCATTGTGCTCTAATGGAACATTCCAGAAGAGTGCAGCAGCCGCAGAGGGTGCATTCCTTTAGAAGTCAGTTTTAGATGACACCATGAGGAGGAAAGGGTAGTTGTGAGATGCTGTGTTCTACTCTCGCGTCTCTGCCTCATTCTCCATGGCACAGGCAGCTCCTTTCCTCTCTGAAAGTCATAGTCTCTTTCTCAAGAGAGAGTTAAACACAAAGGCAATTCATAAGATAAGGCAGGTTTTTAGAAGCATCATCACCAAAGGGTAATCAGCATGATGAAGCCTATGGGTGATATTTAATATGTGCAATTTGAAAGCTTGCAAGGCATTGTCCACTTAGGATACAATTGCCACAATAAGGTAATAACATGTCTCTCATCTCCAAAAGCTTCCTGGTAGGGTTGAGATGGCTCAGTCAGCAAAGCACTTGTCTCACAGGCGTAAGCACGTATGTTCATATCCTCAATATAGAATACACATCTGGATCCCCAACACTGGGGGAACAGAGTCAGGAGAGTCCCTGGAACTCAATGACCAGCCAGCCTAGCTGAGCCAGTGAGCTCCCAGCTGAGACACAAACTTCAGTGGAGAATGACTGAAGAAGGCACTAAACATCAACCCGGGGGCTCCACACACCCCCCCATACTTATACACAGGAACACATATGCATACACTTTAAAGGTTTTCCATATTCTCCTTGTGGGAAGGGATGTTTCTTGAGTTCTGCCCTCTTAGCAGTTCCTTCATTCCCATGCAGGAATTTTAACCATAGTTGAATATCACACAGCCAACTGGCAGCTTTCATCACAACTGAAACTTTAGACCCATTGAACAGCAAGCACCCGTTTCTCCTTCTGGCCCCTGGAACCCACTCTCTGTTATCTGCTCCTGTGCATTTGACTGTATTAGACAGCTCATTTAATCGTATGGTATTTGGGTCACATCTTCACATCTGTTAGGGAGGCTATTATCAAAACATCCTCCTATCCTCATGTCTGTTAGGGAGGCTATTATCAAAACATCCTCCTATCCTCATGTCTGTTAGGGAGGCTATTATCAAAACAAAGGGGAACAAGTGCTGGGGGCTATAAGAATGGACCGTGGACCCTGCTCAGAATATTCATGATGCAGCTGCTGCGAAAAACAATGCGAAGGTTTCTCCAGGAGTTTAAAATGGAACTGCCCCGTGATGCAGCTGTTCCCCTTCCGGGTGCACATCTGGAAACACTGAACTCAGGATCTTGAAGAGCAAGCTGCACACTATGCTCATTCCAGCATTGTTCTGAGCAGCCCGTATCTTGACCCAGTGTCCACTCACAGATGACTGACAGGAAAACATGATAGATGGGGATAGCATGATTGTTCAAACTAAGTCATATCATGTGGATAATGCCAGTGATCCTGGAAGATGCTGGGACAAATAAGTCATTCTCGGAAGGACAAGCCCTGTGAGAAGAGGTTGGCATGACAGCCATGAACTTGGTATCTGGCGAAATGCCTGGGCTCAAGCCCCATTAGCCATTTGGAAAAGTCTCTATGCTTCTATTTATGTTTCGAAAGAAAATTATGTTCTCTGCATTAACTACTAGGCACTGCCATAAGAAGCCTCTCTGGACAGACATGGTTATTTCACACACATGAACTCAGGGAGGCCGTGGTGACCTATACAAGCTCAAGCCAATGGAAAGTTCCAGCATGCAGGTGGGATGGGCTCTAGAGGCCATACCCCCAGCTAAGGAGCTTTTGGCACCTCATGATTTCTGGGGGAAGGAGATTCACGTTAGGGGGTGTAGCCCTTGGTCTGTTCCTGTGCCCCAGTGGATTACCCTACACTCACACTCATATGGGAAGCATTAATTTGATTAAGTGAGGTCAAAAATAACTAAATAATAAAGAGAAGGTATGAAGGTTAGAGGAAGATGTGATGGGTGGTCTGGGGGAGACTTGGAAGGTGAAGTGAGAGGTGGATTTGATCAAAGATACATGGTATAGATGAATAAAATTTCAAAGAAAAAAAGTTAAATTAAAATATAAAAATGATTTTAATAGCTACCCCTACAGGGAGTATGAGATTTTTAGTAAGACACAAATGTAAAGTGTGCAAAGTTAAGGCCTACCAGACCAAAAGGAGCAAACCAGGAGCCTGCCTGGTGTTGTCAGAGGTCCTGAAAATACCTAGCCAATCAGAGAGGACCACGAGATGTCAGCTGTCAAGGGATCAGAATGCCTGGGTGCTGGGAGGATTTGTAAGATTTTCCCTGTTGTTGAATAAATGAGTCTGTTGTAAGCCTGGCTCCCAGTATCTGAGACACTGACCCTGCACCTTTTCATCCCCTCCCCCAGGAAGATGTTAGGGTCTACAACAACTGGCACCCAGCCCAGGGACTTCTAACACAGGTTTTAAGCTTGCATGGTTAGAGTACTTTTTTTCTTTGTGGCTGTAAAATTACACTATCTTGGGGGCACTGTGTAGCATCACAAGTGAGGAGAGGAAGATGACTAAAACCTGTTCGGGGCAAAACCCAAAATTTACAGCTGAGGTGTGTAATCTGTGATGGGTGTGAGCTCCCTGCATGCCTGAGGTCTCAGGGTTCTGTCTGAGGTGACACTCCCAGGCATGGGCTCAGAGGAAATAGGCCTGGTGTGCAACTTGGAGACCTTCTGGTGCCTGACTCCCCTCATGTGAGCAGCATAGGCATCAGCCCTGGTGCAGGACACTGCACACAGGACATAGTGGAGTTTCTGGCCCCTCTCAGACCTTTGCTGCGCGGTGTGCCTCTTTTCTGAATCACCTGCTTCATCTGGTGCTTCCGTCCTTCCGAGAGGGCGCCATAGGTCTACGGCCCTGCACACTTTGCAGTAGTGTCTGAAGGGCAGCCTGGGGCCCACCTTGGGCTTCGGCAGCCTATCCAGGAATGGCAGCGCATCGCTGGTAAAGCTGGGGTCGCAGAGCATGAGGCCTGGGCCACCTCAGTGGAGCCCAACAGAGCCATCTGGGATACGTGCTGCTTCTGTCGGGCCTGCTGGGACTCTGGTAGGTAGTCAAATGGTGGGAGCTTGGGCCTGGCCCACAGAGGGAGGCTGCAGCTGGCTGCTTCAGTGGTCCTCACAGCTCCTGGTCCCCTTTGACTCTCAACAACAGGTAGATGTAGCAGTAGCCACATCTTCGTTCTTGGCTACCTGGGGCTGATCTTCAGTTGTTGCTACTGGTGCTTGGGCTTCTCATGTGGTGCCACCAGAGCTGCAGCCTCAAGGCCAGCAGTCTGTGCCATGTGCTGGCACTGTTGGAAGACAAGGAGTAAGCCATGTGCCTGTGGGTGCGTGCCTGCAATCTGCCTGCCTGGATTCATTCTCCAGACACTGAAACAGTAGAATGGCTAATAAGGTGGTAAAAGCACATGCGGCCCTTTATTTGTCCATTTGTAGGGAACCTCTTTCAAGAAACCATAGAACCAGCTGTGCGGGGAGCAAATGTCACCTCAGCACCCACAGCTTCACTAAAGTGAACATGGGTCAGCAGCCCCTTAGAGTCAATGGTGTTAGGGTTTATACTAGAAATGTAGATAAAAGACAAATTATTCTGGATCTTCAGATTAATTTTGTATAAAATCATGAGATTGGTTTGCAGATCAAATTATATTTTCATAGAGCTGGTTTGAAAAGTATTCAGATTCATGGGACAGTGTGGGTGATCCTGGAGCCCTTGCTTGGTGACACGCCTTTAGCTGGAGCATTGTCCATCTTCTTCCTTAGGAAACCACTGTTAGGGATTAGCTGGACAGACTGACTCATCTCCTGGATATCCCTGGGCTGAATGGTTTATCAGATACTATCATTTTGGATATAATATCAAACTAATTGACAATTACTTGCCAAAGATAAAAAAGATCTTAGCAGGGCTCTCTACACTTCCAATAAAGATACAGACCTATGTAGACCCCTCCTCCACTTCCATCCTTCATGTCACCCTGAAGTTTTTTCAGATAAAAACTCAGGGGACTGAGCCCTGCTACCTGTCACATAGTAGATCTCACTACCTAAACATCTATATCTCTTTATGTCTCAGAAAAGTTGTAATCCTGACTCAATAAAAAATCTAACCTGGCTTTGGAGTTGGAGCATGGCTTTCTCCTTCTCTAAACCCAAGCATGCTGCTAGAAGAAAAATTCAGAGTTTCTGTCTCATATTAGAAGAGCCACCAGGTGTGGGACAAAAGAAAACCAAAAATCTGGGGACTATTGTCAAAGCTCTGTTACCTCCCAAAATTCTATTTCTCCCCTTAATTATTTTTAATTCTTTAGTACCTTTCTTTGGCTAAGAAAGTTAAGTATATATTGACAGACTGATAGGTAAAATAAATAGATGATTGACAGATAGACAGACAGACAGATAGATGATAGATAGATAGATAGATAGATAGATAGATAGATAGATAGATAGATAGATGATAGATAGATAGACGTGACATAAATATTCAGTAGAATATGATTACATTTTAACATATTTATTTTTAATTATTTGTAAGTGTATGTGTGCTATGTGTCTGCATGTATGGTCCTGCCTATTCCTCTCAACAATTCAAAAACTTTTTGGGTTCCTACAAGATTTCCCATACAACTGACATCCACTATAATCCACAGAGACAAGCCATTGTGGAGTGGACCAACAGAGTTCTAAAGGAGCAGTTGGCCAGGACTATCTCTCCAGAGGCTAGGAGAGATTCTCATCTGACCTTATAACAGAGGTTGTTTTCCAGATGAACTTTCTCAGTTTTGATGACAAGGGGCTCAATCCAGTTTACAATCACTGGACATCTCTGCCAAGGATCACATCCCTACCCCTCATGAGATGGAGAGATCCTAGATCCCTCCAATGGCAGCCACCAGCCCCCCTGCTAATCTGCGGGGGAAGGTATGCTTGTGTTTTTCCTCAGACTGCCACAATGCCAATATAGGTCTAGGTAAGAGATGTACACCGAGCCATGGATCAGCCTGCTTCCATCAATGAGGGAATAACCCAGGATGGATAATGTATATACTCCTCTTTCCTACCCTCATTGCCCCCCCTCAACAAATTGATTTATTAAGGGCAGAGGTGGCCTTTGACTATTCATTTTTTAAAAAAATCAGCATCTTATAAAAATTCTGTTGGATTCCTTTTGGATGCTCACACATGCATTAATTGGTGGTGGTATTGTTAATCCTTATTCTCCTTAAATGTCTCCTGCAGCAAATCCAACATCAGCAGACAGCAACTAAGGCAACTCTTCAGGTGTTAATGGCTCTCAGGCATCCTTCTCACAGTCCTCCACAAGAGGTTATGTATGTCTGGTTATCTATCATTCAAAAGGCTGCTGCCTAGTCCCCTACCCTAGCAGCTCTCCAGGAATGAATGCTCTTCAAGGGTTGGTAGTCAATGATGGGTAAATGCTTGTTCTGAATACCAACCTAAGACAGGTACAGTCCAGTTGCTGAGCCCTCCTGAGGAGGGGTCAACAAAGCCTGAGCAAAGAACTCTGGCTCCTGCTAAGTGCACTTTGTAATAAATAAAAAGGGTAGATATGTGGGAAATTAAGGCCTTCCAGACCAAAAGGAGAGAGCCTGGAGTCTGCCTGGTGCTTCAAAGGTCCTGATAATGCCTAGCCAAAGAGGGACAACCAAGCAATGTTTCTTGAGTGCCTAGCAACAGGCACTGTCAAAGATCTTGATCTTGCTTAACCAATGAGGGATGACTATGAAGTCAACCATCAAGGGATTAGAATGCCTGACTGCTGGGAGAGTTTGTAAGGTTTTCCCCATTGTTAAATACGTGAGTCTGCTGTAAGCCTTCTACCTGACTCCCAGTGTCTGAAATGTTGATGCTGCACCTTCTCACCCCCTCCCCCGAGGAAGACGTTAGGGGCCCAACAACAATAAAGTGTTTGTATACTCTCTTTCTACCTCATTGTATACATCCTTTGCTAGTATTCATAAATGTTCTTTGGTGCAAGATAGGAATCAACCCAAAGCTTGAAGTTAGAATCACACATGGGCACATGCATACCCTATATTTGCTTATTCGTTATATCCTGGTGATAGGAAGTAAGTAAAAGCCTGGGATTGTCTCAGTTGACAGGGTACCAGAGGGCTGACTTTGAATTCTAGCATTACATAAACCCAGTGCGCTAGTGCAAGCCTGGGAAGTCCAGCGCTGTGGAGGTGAAGCAGGAGGCTCAACAATTCTAAACCATCCTTGGCTACACAATTTGAGACTAAGTTGGGTTTCGTGAGATCATGTCTCAAAAAGGGAAAGAGAAAGAAAGAAACCTTTGAGAGGACGAAGCTGTACAAGGTGACACATGTCCCTAATTTCAGCTTTTAGAAAGTAGAGGCAGAAAGATTAGAAGTTCAAGGTCAGCCTCAGCAACGTAGAGAGTTTGAGGCCAGGCTGGGCTATGTGAGACTTGGGGGGGGGGAGAAGCTTAGGAGTTTGGGGAAAATGAGTCAAGGTCCAGATAGAGGGAGATAACATAACATATCAATGCATGGAGCCAGTAGAGACTAAGTATCTGACGTGGACACACCTGCACCCTTTTGAGACCCACAACATGTGTGAGGTGATCCCAGATTAACTGACTAAAGGAGTAGAACAGAAACTACCATTCAGGGTATCCACTCTCTAACCATGCTAAATTCTCTGTAAATTCACTATCTCATTAATCCTTACCTTAGTGCAGGCACTGAAGAGAAGAGAAAACCGAGGCATGGAAAGGCTAAAATCATTGATTAATTAATTATTTTATAAGACTTACCTGGTGTCACACATTGAGAAAGGGACTGAACTGAAAAAGAATCCACAGGGTCTAAGTCCAGAGCCCCAGGTAATCACAGTCATGCAGAATCGGGGGGGGGGGGATCTCATGGGACAGTGGACCATAAAAGGGGAGAATGGTTTCCCAAATAAGCCAGTGAAAGCAAAGACTTAGAAAACAGAGGCTGAGGGAAAAAAAATAAAGACAAAATAAATAAAAGCTTTGGGCTGGTTTAATTCATTAGGCCCATCAGCATAGAATGCAGGATGTAAGAATTGCCAGGAGTCCACAAATGACGTGAAGGCCCTTGGAGGACAAAGTGAACAAGACAGGACGACCAATCTCGGTGTCATAAAATCACACAGACGCCAAAGGATCCCGAGAAGCATCTGTACTGCATTTTCTCCAAAGACACAAAAGACAGTTTTATTTCTTTTGGAATGAGAAGCTACTTTTCCCTTAAACCCTATGGTCAAGAGAAATTTACATGTATAATCCTGACACTTGTAATACACACAATTACACAAACATATCAGTACATAGAGAAGAGTTATCTAGGAAACTCCCAGGTCTGACTCCTCTTTCAACTTTCCTCCCACTGCAAATGTGGGGTCTTGGGATAATGGTTCTTAAAAGCCCATTGTCTTATAACTGAATGGCTTTTATTTTTACTTGATTTTTTGTTAATTACATTTGTTCTTTGATATTCTCACACATGTCAACCTTCCATCCTCCCTACAAATGCCTCTTTCATATCCATGTCTTTACTATTTTGTCACTCACTGTGTTTAGTCAGGGCCATCTGTGCAACCATGGGTTTGGAGCCTGCATCATTTGGAGCTTGCTGGTTTCAGCAGTGGGAACATGACTCCCGACACCCAAATTCTAGCAGTAGTTAATATAATAGTTCAGCATGGAGCAGTGGGGCCCTATGAGGCCTTCCTTAATCCATAACTAATTGTTGATTGGGCCAGTCTGGTGCATGCCCAGTGCTCTGGAAAATCACCTGCCTCAGCCTCCTGAGTGCTGGAAATACAGGCATGTACCACAACAGCCTCAATAGGGGTTCAGAGATGCAGTGTGTGCCAACCTCTCATGATCAGATTCTGTTCCCAGGTCTGTGGTAGCATCATTATGCTATCTGTCCTTGGGAAAACTCAACAAATAAACTATGTTTGAAGTTTGGCATGATGGGGAGTCTCTTTGCATTCTCCACATGTGTTGCAATGTGAAGAAGTTCAGGCAGATGCTCCAGGGTCTCAGTGATGTTTATGCTGGAGAACAGAGAGATGCTGGACTTCTTGACCTTTGTGTTTCCACAGCTGCTTTGTGTCCTGATTGCCAACTAGAAGCCTTTAAACTCACACACATGGATCACCACACGAAACTCAACTCCATCCTCCATTCCGTCACACTGATGCAGAGACTCCTTTCTTGTTTGCAAACTACCTGCAGCCTGCAACCTGCCGCAGAGATGAGCAGTATCATCTCTGATACTGCTCATCTCTGATCATCCTGAGAAAGTATCAGGAAAACTGCAATGACTAATCACTTACAAAACCAAAGCACATATAAGTTCATTGCCAGAGCGAGAAGGGAAGGACTAGGGCCACCTGGAACTGTGAGCGCTGCTTCTTCCACCTCAGGATGAATGTGCTCACCCGAGCCTTGCTGCTGTACAGGCTTTGACTGCAGTCTGGGTGGAGCTGAGATGCTGAGCCTATTCCAAATACATGTGCTGTTGGTCCAGGGACCATGCTTTCAGTAAGTGTTATGTGAGCTGGATCCCAAGAAATTGATAATATATTCTCCCTTCCAGAGTGGGTAGCTTCACCTCAGCATTTGAAGGAAATCTATTACCGACAATTCAGCACTGTAACCCAGCCTAGCATATGATGGAGGAACGGCTAGGATGGGCAAGGAAGAAAGATAAACCTTCCACCTTCTTACAAATGCTCCATAAAATCCTGTGCTAAGACACCCTTGAATTGTACGGTTTGTAAAGCCTGGATCAATTATCCTTCATCTTTAACTAGAACCTCAATACTTAGTGATATTTATTATGGCACATCTCACGTTAGCCCCACATATACACATTGTTCAACAAATTTGTGCAATTTTCCAACCAACCCAGACCCCAACTGTCCAAGACTACTTGTCTGCAAAGTTGACTCTTCATGTAATATCTACTGACCAGTGTCTTATTTATGCATCTGCTTAACTCCAAGAAGTTAATTGGCTAAAAGAGCCGGTGCTGGGAAAGACAAAAGCAAACAATGGGCTGCCTTTGTCTTAATAACTGGAAAATGCTTATTCTCCCAGAGCATACCTTTCTGTGCTCATCACTTGCTGGCAGCTTCATCTGAGGTTTCCAGTAGCAAATCAGGAAGGAAAAAAATATGAAATTAATTTAAGCAAGGTCACACTATCCCTTCTAACTGTCTTTTCTCATCACTCTTCATTTCTACCTGGCTGTATTCTTTGCTGTTGGCGTTTTGTCTTCCTGAAAGCCATGGTAAGAAGGCCCACTCTGACTTTATATGGATGTGAGATCTATTTCAGAATTTCCTCTCATCCCAATATTGGAAAGTTTATTGGAAATTGAGTAAAGTAGCTCATTTATTAAGAGGTTCATGACAGCAAATCAGACTGTTGGAACTTATTCAAAAGAACAGATTCCAGGATAAAATTGACCCTCCATCAGAAAGAGTCCCTTACAAAAGCCAATGCTCCCTGGGCCAGCCTTGGGCAAAGAAAGCTGGTAATTTAATAAGAAGCTCTTTGGACTGTGAAAAGTGATCATTTTTCATCATGCCTTCAAGGACACCATTTTTTTGGGCAGGTTTCCAACCTCCTTCATCCATTGTCAAGAGGCACATTGCATACTTCTGTGGAAGGGCAGGGAGGGTGCGGTCATACAGAAACTCTCCTCCAAACCCACCATCCATGTCAGGCAGTCACCCTGAACTTCCCCATGCCAGTCTGTATAAAGGAAGGTGAACTATAGCTCCTCACTGCCCCAATGGTTCTGAGTCCTGCACGTGTGAGAGGTCTCATGACGTCCCTGACATACAGAGGACACTCAGCCAACAGTAGCAGCTAGAGGCAGAGAGCATATCCATCAGCAGAAGGAAACGCAGGCTTCTTGCAGCCAGCATCCCCCAGAATCCCCCAGCATCCTCCAGCATCCTCCAGCATCCCCCAGCATCCCCCAGCATCCTCCAGCATCCTCCAGCATCCCCCAGCATCCCCCAGCATCCTCCAGCATCCTCCAGCATCC
>NC_022014.1:10424094-10438508 GCF_000317375.1 Microtus ochrogaster | reverse complement strand
CATCCTCCAGCATCCCCCAGCATCCCCCAGCATCCTCCAGCATCCTCCAGCATCCCCCAGCATCCCCCAGCATCCTCCAGCATCCTCCAGCATCCTCCAGCATCCTCAGCTCTCACCTCATCCCAGGCACTGCGGTGGGCACTTCTCATGTGGTAACTAGCCTGCAGAGTCCCTTTAATACAGTCATATTATCATCTCTATTGTTCATGGAAGGAAACTGAGGCTCACAGAAGTCATCAAGGTTCCAGAGACATTCTTAAAAAGTTGAACTTGGATGACCCCAGGATCTGTGAACATAAATGATAACAAAATTCTAACTCTGTTGTTTAAAATGGCAAGCATTCTGAGGCCAGCACACCAAATAGCATGAAGAATGAATCATCCCTTGAAGCTTGAGTTCAACCAGCTCTTGCAAATGCTCATCTCATTACTCCCTGTTCTAACTGAAAGCTATCCTCTGCTAGCGTGACCACCTCACAGTTGAGAAGACGGATATACTGGGAGGATACATTGCCTGACTCTGGATTTATTCAGATTCATGTTGTCTGAAGTTAGAGGCCATGTTCTCAAATGCTCTATTTTAAAGCCTAGGAAGAGAGCCTACTCTGGCGCCCCCTATGGGCAAGGAAGATTTACTGCAGGAGAGGGCCAGCAGAAACCAACTCCCTGTCTGTGCTCAAAAGTCTGGACAGATCTAAAAACGTCAGTGACAGATAATGTTCACAGTCTAGTGTGTCCAGAAGTCATTCTGAGTCAAAGGAACTGTCCATGAAGAGAAGAGGAGAAACAAAACCACCAATAAGTCCTCACTCCAAATGGCTCTTCAAACAATTCTACAGTGTTCTCTAAGAATTATTCCCCAGAAAGTGTCTAAAGTAGAGTAGCTTTAAGCAAAAGTAGCTAAAGTAAAAATACATGACTACTAACCTCACTCCAGCAGTAAGGGTTGTTTGAATAAAGTGTGCCTGTCTTCACAACATGGCATTGTACAGCCATGAAGCTGTAAGACATCAAGCAAGGTATAGAAAATGTGGGGGACACAGTGGAAAGTCTTTCAAAAATCAGATTAAAAATACCGGAAGGCGAGAGTGGTAGCTTTGGGGATGGACTTCCAAGTGAATGGTTTGTTCTGCTTCCTACCTGGTTCCCATATTGTTCCCTGCACAACACTTCCCCAACACAGTGACTTTTACTCCAGTCAATATGTCTGAAAGTTGGCAGTTGTCCTCCATGTCCACAGCCTATCTTTTTTCCCAAGTCACTTTCTCCTTTCTCCTTAATAATAGCAATGTTCCTACACCTGGGGATGCAAACTTGCGATCCACTCCTGCCCCTGTTCATGGTCACATCCCAGCAAGAGCATTCTCTATAAAACACACTGCCTGTTATCCTCTAGATAATGTCTGAGGTGTGCAGCTTGCTACCCAGTCACTCTCTCTTCCTCTTACACTACATGTGGCCGTGAAGAGAGTGCCATGGTCTTTCAACTCTTGGGGTGTATTTCTGCTATCCTTCTCATCACATGCCATCCACAAACCCCAAAACCAAGTCAGTGACTCTCCTTGGGGCCACTGAGCTCCCACATCCCCACCGACATGCTATTCAGACTCACTGTAGTCATCTCTGGACCTGACAGCTGTGCTGGAGCAGGGACAGCGCCTTATGTGCCAGCCCCCGTGTCCTCAGTAGGCACTCAATAAACATTTGCTGAACAGGTGCCTCAAATAATCAATGAAGAAGCTGGTTTGGTAGAAATAGTAACTAAATTATCAGGTTATTTGGAAAGGAGATATTTTGAAGGAAGCTTAAATAAATTGTGTCTATTACATAAAAGAACACTTCCTCAGAGAAATCATTTCGTTTTCTCTTGTGTTGTGAGATTTAGCCCCTCTCCACACTGAAATGCATAGAATTCTAGACTGAAGATGTACTGAAAATGAAAATGTCAAAGCAAAACCCACAGAGATTCTGAGTCTAGTGAGGCCAGAAGTAACATTTGGAAGACGTTTGTGGGGAACTTGAGCATGCAACATGCAATATGGATGCAACTAAAATGAGCAGGACCCTGGGGTGCTACTCAGTACAAAGTGGGGCTCCTAGAAATACTAATGTTCTGCTCACCCATTTCTTAAGCTCTTTCTAATTCTTTTCTTCTAGGATCCCGCAGCATCTCCTCTTGACACACCAGAAAGAAGCAGACCCCAGACCCTACTTGGGGACAGAAACACTCATTGCTTCAACAGACTACAGGGCCAGCCATCCTTCCTGCTTATTAACAATATTATAGAGGCAGCTGGCCGACCACCTTAGGATGACAGGTCTATTTTCATATGGAAAAGAAAATTACAGAGCAGCGTAAACATTTGCTAACGAGAAAGATGTTATTATAGCCTGCAAATTGCATTCAGATGTTCAGTAACACTGGAGTTCATGGATTCCCAAGAGTGCTTCATCAAGGGAAACCATCTCAGAAAGACCTGGTTTTATGCATTTTTATGGAAAAGGGGTTGCTCAGCCTCGCTGATCCAGAAGAAGATTGTGGAGAGGGAATCCTGAGGCTGCAAAACAGCAATGCTTCTCTACTCCCCTCGCCCCACACACTACTTCTTTACAGAGAAATCAGAGAGAAAAATTAGAGCCACTGTGAACTTACCGTGTACCAGGCTCCGTACCAGCACCCACTGCTCACCTGTCTTCTACCCTCCCTGCATCTTATGGAGTGTTACAGTCTTCTCATAAGGAAGGAAACCGAGGCATAAAAAGATAGAGAAAAGTCATTCAAAGGCCCGGAGATAAGTGAGGTGATGAGAAGAGGGAATATGGATTGCTTCGACTCGATCCGTGCAGGCTGTAACCTGGGCTGCAGTATCATACGGACTCCATCAATGTGTGGAATTAATATACTTTAAACAAAAAGGAAGAAAGGAAGGAAGAAGGAAAGAGTAAAGTATAACATATACTGTAACATTATGGGCTGGCTTGTTGGGGTTTCCATCCCTCCTGGTACCCCACAGCCAACAAGCCTCAAAGAAAATCACACAACGATCTCCATAAGTTATAAAACTGATTGGCCCATTAGCTCAGGCTACTTATTAGCTCTTGTAGCTTATATTAACCCATTATTCTGATCTATGTTAGCCATGTGGTTCGGTACCTTTCACAGAGGGACAGATCACATGCTGTTTCTTCGGAGTCTGGGCAGGACTGGGAGAAGAGCTTCCTTCTTCCCAGAATCCTCCTGTTCTCCCTGCCCTGCCTCTACTTCCTGTCTGGTTTTCCCACCTATGATTCCTGCCTGGCCAATCAACATTTATTTAAAATATGATTGACAGAATACAGACAATTCTCCCGTACCAATATACCTTTAATAAAGAAAAGATCCAATGCAAAACTTGTTAATAGCACTCTTAATAAAAGTGTCCAGTAGAGGCCTCATAAAGCATAGACATTTCCCCTCAGACATGAGGGTGCTTCAGAGTGCAGACAGGCCCCTTGGGACTTGGAAGATACCAGGGATGAAGGAAACTGACTAGCGTATCCTGGAGACATATTTTAAACATATATGTGTGTGCGTGTGCGTGTGCGTGTGCGTGTGTGTGTGTGTGTGTGTGTGTATTGTTTTAAATATTAAGCAGCTATCCTGGAAACTCATTTGTCTGCTGCTTCCTGGTTCACAACCAGGACACGAATCCTAGTTGTTTAACTTTAACCTTACTCTTCCCCCAATGCCAGCTGCAGAAAAGCTACGCATCTCAACCCCACCCTCAGCAGCTCTCAGCTGGGGCTGGGGCTCTAGGGCTCAACTCTGAGCATGCCCTCCCCAGCCATACTTCTACTTCCTGTGCAGGATCATCTGTGCCTTTCCTTCCTTCCTGATTCATTCACTCATTCCCTCATTCATTCACTCAGCTCTGCAGGTGTGAGCTCTGGTCTCAGGGCTGGGAACTGAGCAGCAGGAAAAGGAGGTTAGACGAGGCAGACACAGAATGTGTGGAGCTCTGCTGCTGCCAGAGAGGCTCAAGGAATGTCACATTTCTCATCTCTGTCCTGCAGCTGATGTGTGGAGAAGCCAGGGCTGTTCCACTGCTGTCAATAGGGAACACTGTGAACAGTAACATAATCTTACGTAGCTCAAGGGATAAGGACTGGGGCAGGCTTTACAGAGAGGGCCCTAAAGTGATAGGTTTTAAGTGTTCAGTAAGTACTCAAGAGAACAACAGAACTTAAGAAATAATTGATCATTTATAAAAGAGTTTCTTGTGTTTTTTGCAAAGCACAATTTTAGTTTAAAAATTAATATATGTTTGTGGTAGTAATTGAGCAGTAAAGCATATGCAAGGAAAATGAAATATTAAAACTAGCTCTAGATTCTATCTAGGAGTAGCCATTATTGCAAGTCCCTGCACTTCGGAGACCTATCAAACATCTGTATGTTCTGTTTTTACCCTCAGAAGAACATCATGAGCACCACTTAACAAACTGTTTCTTTCCACCTAAATATACTCATATATACATATACACACATACATATATACCCATGTATATCTCTATCAGAGCATACTCAGCTCTTTTCTTATTTCCCCAAAGCTGCAGTGTGTAACATTACATGAACATCTTATTATTTAGCCCGTTCCCTATTCTTCCATACTCAAATTGTTTCCAGTCTCTTCTACTGTGGACAGTGAGCATCTTCATAATAACACTTTCATAGGAAGCATCTCCACACATCTGGGCTAAGTAACACATGTCCTGGCTTTGCTTGTTCTGACGGATAGTACAAATCATTCTTCAAAGTATTTGCAAGGTCCCCTTCCATGTCTTCCAACTGTGTGTACAAATGTCTATCCCAAGCCCCAGCCAACCACCCATCCATCGGCTTCTGCCATCTCTACCATTCAGCCTCCCTAGGGACGTGCCAGTTGCTTATGCTGTTCCCATACAAATACTTCTGTGTAGGAGAAACTCTCTAAGCTGTATTAATGAAATTAAACACCCTTCACTAAATGCCAGCTCCTGGATAAATTTAATTTTAACTGGGTTCCACCTCAGCTGTTAATGGTTTTGACTGATGCGGGCTGCCCCCTCTAGATTGAGGTTTAGTGAACCCTGCCCTGAACTGATCTGAGTGTTATTTTCATAGCATATGGCACCCAGGAAGCAAGAAAAAAGATTTGGCACCACCATTAATTAGGGTGTTTTAAAATAGTGCTCTTTTTGCTTAGCCAGATGCAAATGATGTTTTACACTCATCTATATTTCTCCTGTTGGGCTTTGGAGGGGAAGACACACATGCCCTGACAAGTGCTGAAGACAGGCGTCTAGAAGGATTACATCACCTAGAGAGCTGGTTTCTGAGCCTACACTATGGAGATGTCAGAATTTTCCAGGTATGTGAGGTTTTGAGGAAGTACCTGACCCATGACCTTTTTCCTCAATCAAGGAAGATCAGTTTGACAGAAATTCAGCTCTATTCAGTAGAAATGTTTGAAGTCCTACCACTAAGTGCCCGTCTCTGTGATGCATGTGGAGACCACAGCAGTCAGGCAATCAGACATGTGCCACTCCAAGAGCTGCCAACCCCGAGGTTGCTGCACAACCATATTACACAGCTGGGTGGTCTGTGCTGCTCCCTTAGTGGAGTTCATGGGCTTGAGGAGAATCTGATCCTAAGAAGAGAGGTTACAGCATCTCCAATGCCACAGGAAAGGAAGTGGGAGAAAGGTCCACACATTTGTGAGAAGGCTTCAAGGACAGGGGGTGATTTATCCAAGAGAGAGAAGTGGGGGGCACTTTACAAGGAGGGAATGCTGGAGCTGGCTTTTGAATGTTGACTAGGAGTTTTCCAGGTATAAATTTAAGGTGGACCAGCCTGTATGAAAGCCCACAGACAGCACAGCATGGGTGCATGGCAAACACTGGAAATGGCTGCTTTTCCTTTCTGCAGTTATAATCTGATGTTTTTGACCTAGTGTTGTGTGGCTATTTCCTCCCAATTGAAACATTCCCCTCTGCACCTGGGGTGGGAAGCCTGATGCACAGAAATGAAACCAGACAAGGATGGGTGCTCCTTGGGGAAGTATGGACAAAGAAGGCCTCCCAACTGATTGGTTGTCCTTCAGTAGAGGCCCAGAGGAGTCAGAGCAGGAAGTCAGGTACTAAATAGGTGAAGAGCTCTGCAGTGTCAGTAGGCAGCAGTGCCCAAAGATGACTGTCTCCATCAAGAACACTTAAGAGGCCAAGGTGGCTCTTGGGACACAGGGTTGGGGATAGGGGAGGGTCATTGTTGTTGAACAGAAACATGGTTTGGTCACTGGCATAGTTTATAATTTTACTTTATATATAATGCATTCTCTCTCTCTCTCTCTCTCTCTCTCTCTCTCTCTCTCTCATGGAACTGAACTTCAGAACCAGTACATCATAGTCAAGTACTCTACGACTGAGCTATTATAGAGACCTACAAAGTTTTATATTTTTTAAAGTTTTCCTTAATGTGTAAGAACATTTTACTTTTATCAAATCTACCTCTTACTGCCCCCACAACCCAATTCAAGTCTCTCCTCTAACATTCCCTATCCCTTTCTATTTTGAGACAGGATTGCACTAAATTGCCCAGGCTGGCCTTGAACTCACTCAGTAACCCAGATAGGCCTTGAACTTGCCTTGCCTCTGCATAAGCTTCCCAAGTAGCTGGGATTATAGGCTTGTGCCATCAGGCCCAAGTGTGTGAGATAGTATGAGGTGTAAGACCTATACATATTGAAAATGCCTAAGTCATAATCAAACACACCTCCTCCATGGCCTATCAGCTCTTCATAGTTAAAATAGCCAATGCCTTGACCTCTTGAGAGAGACAGTTCATAATTCCACTCAACTTCCAGAAGGCAGACTTTTTACATTTCATGTATGATGAGATTGCCTGGCATTTCTCTTTCTGTGCCTGAATTATTTTTTTAAATTGGTGTTTTTCCTATGTAACTGTATTTCAAAAGTTCTATTGATGGAGGAGGGTCATCTGTGTATGTGTTACTTTCACTGGTTAATAAAAAAACTGCCTTGGCCCTTTGATAGGACAGAAAATTAGGTAGGTGGAGTAAACAGAACAGGATGCTGGGTAGAAGGCAGTGAGGCAGATGAGATGAAGCTCTGGCCCAAGATGGACACAGGTTTGAATCTTCCCGGTAAGCCACCACTTTGTGGTGCTATACAGATTATTAGAAATGGGTTAAGCAAGATGTGAGAATTAGCCAATAAGAGGCTGAAACTAATGGGCCAGACAGTGTTTAAATGAATACAGTTTGGGTGTTGTTATTTCGGGTGTAAAGCTAGCCGTGTGGGAGCCAGGCAGGACAAAAAGCAGGCCTGCCCACAGCTCCTTCTACATTCTATGAAGCTTTAATTAATATAATAACATTAATATGTTAATTTTAATAATATATTTTATTAAGTAAATGTAAAACTCTGAGGCCATTTCTGAGGCTTCTCAGCCTTAATGCTTCCCCTTCTCCCCTGAGAACATAACAACTACACCTGCATGTACTAGAATGTTGGGGACTTTCCATCTCCCTTGTGGATGTTCTCCAAATAGAGCCCCATTGCTGGAATTGGGACAAGATACCCCCAGATGTCCACAGATGTTTTGACTCAGTCCCTGGGAAGGGGTCAAAGTAACCCTCCATGTTCCCTCTTATCTTACCTGATCTGGCAGTTGCTCTCCAGCCAATTATTGTTAATAGCCCTTTGAATAAGCTAATACTAATAGCTGAAAAACAACCCCCAAGTTTCCCCCCTTGTTTCTATGGCTTTTTGCTTTAAAAATAGCTTGTAACAGTCATTCGGGGTCTTTTGGCTTCTCGAATGCTGAAGGACCCTGTCGCGACAGAATTAAATCCTCTTGCTTTTACATCAACTGTGGTGTGAGAGTGGTCTCTTGGGGTGACTCCTCCCTGGTGATTGGACTTTAGCGTCTGACATAAATACATTTAAAATGCTATCATTTAAACAGTGGTGCTATAAAAACGTATTAATGAAGGGGTTTAGGATATGGCTCAGGTGATAGAGTACTTGCCTAGCACACACAAGCCCAGCACTACAAAATGCAATGTAGTGGTACACACATGTAATCCCAGCACATGGGTAATGAAGGCAGGAGGACCAGAAGTTCAGGGTCATTCTTGGCTACATAGGGAGATCCTGTTTCAAATGAAGTTTTAATGAGCGAGGTAGCATCATCTTTTTGCTATCTGTAGCCCACAAAGCCAAACACATAGATACACATGGATTGCATTCAGAGGACCTTGTACCACAGCACATATGTATTCCTAACAACTGCAGCTACAGCTCCTCAGAATCATGTGTGGACCACACAGGCTTAGGTCAAAAGGAACTTTTCTTCCTAGTAGGTTTTTCTTTTAGTTTTATTCTATTTTTTGAAAGAAACATTTTAATTATCACTGCCAGGATACAATCTCAATCTTTAAAGATAAATGCAAATTCTTTACACATGTGAAAAGGCTGAACACAGCAAAGGAAACAATATAAAATAGCAATAATCAAAGTGGAAATGCTGCAAACAACAAAATTGGGTCATTTTTAATAAAATAAGAAGCCACAGCGGAACGTTGAGCAGGTGGGTGGCTGTGTCCCATTGGCTTTAAATGGATTGTTGTGGCTTTGTGGGCAGGCTTTTTTCTATTGGGACATTCAAGGAGGACGCAGAGAGGTGAATCTGAGAAACTGCATTTGAGTGGTAACAAGCAGGAGATTAACCCTGGCCTCAAAGGATGAGAAGGCTAGATTCACAGCTGAGTTCTCTCGAGGCTTTCCCATCTCATGCCTCACTCTCTGGAGGGGCTGACCTCAGGCAGATGGGATTTCCATGGGGAAGGCCTCCCTGCCCCATCATTTGCCCAGCTGTCTTCATCTCAGAGTCTTTGTCTGCTTCCTCATCAAGGAAGTTACAAGCAGTAATTATTTCAATCTGTGCAAGCTTAGAAACCTAAAGGAAACTCCATGGTGGGGCTGTCCACCCTCAGCACAATCAGCTGGGCATTTTCAGCTCCAGAGTGTCATCCTCTGGAAGAGCTGTCCCCTGAACTCCTGAGCAGATGCTCACCATTCTAAAAAGGGATAAAGCTCTTCCTTAGGTCTGTTTGTGACAAGGTCCTGAAAAAGTGGTCCCATGCAGGCTCATCTTGTTCAATTCTGTGCCCTCAGAAATGACCTGTTTACCCTTAACATAAATAAGCCAGGCTTGCCTTCATGAATGAACCATAACTCTTAGACTTTAGATGGCCCCTCCACACTCGCAGGCACACTGTTGGATGACACTAAGTAAGCCCACCCGTGATCTAGGCTGGGGGTGGCTTTATTTCTAGTGTCATCCATGCTGCTAGTCAAGCTGCTAAAGGGACAAATGGAATCATATGACAAGAGTCTTGCAGCAATGTTGTTTGGACAGCTTTATAGGTTTCCATTCAAAGTGACCCTTCCACAGCTGTTCAACCGTTATTGATGCTTAAGGAAATGTTATTTCCTGTCACGGCTTAAGAAAATATACAGCCCATAACTGCAGGTAAAGCCTGGTGCAGGAATATGAGGTGGCTGGTCACACTGCAACTGCAGCCATGGCATAGAGCATGGACAGGAAGTGAAGGGATCTATGAACCCTCAAGGCCACTCCCTATGGCAAGCACCACCTCCGAAAAGTGCTACAGCCTTTCATAGAGTTCCACCAGCTGAGGATGGAGTCTTTAAACCCATGAGCCTGTGGTGGCTGCACTAAGTCATCACGATGATCAATGTGTCTGTTATGCCCAAATCCACGAGGTGCCCAAAAAAAGCCAACAAGGAAACTGAGTTCCATATGCAAAAGCAAAGAGCCTTTATTTTAATCAAGTTTGCAAACTTGGTCTCTCCACAGGTCCAATGTATTGGAATAACCGGAGAGCATGGAGCTTAATTAGAATACGGTTTTATAGTAGTAAAGGTGGGTGTGAGGGGTTTCTGAGCTTCAGGACCCCTGATTGGCTGACATTTGTCTAGGGATGTCCTGGTGAGGTGCCCTGGCAGGTGGTCCTAACTACTGTGCTTGGAATGCCAGGCATTTCCTTTGAATGGTCTGTTCTTGGGTGGGGGTCAGGTAATCTCAGCCTGTGGTTCCTCCTACAGCCAGGCATTGCCTCAGGGTAAACTACTGAGACCCTGGCCTCCATTTAAGTTTATCAATGGCTAGAGTCCCCTGTGATAATGGTTAAAAGTAAAGAACTTCTCCTGGGTGACCTGTCCATACTTAGTTTATCATGGCTAACCGCCACATTTCCCTCTTCACAAGCACTGATGACAGGACCCAATCTTGGATCCTGCTTGCCCATGGTTTTAAGGAGGCATGGAACTACTTAAATTAATTGACAACTCTGGACCTAGTATATTAACAGGCACTATATAGGTAGTTATCTTGTCCTCCAGGCCAGGGAGTATTTTGTTTTTCGTTTTTTGTTTTTGTCTCAGCCTTTCAACCTATTTTGGGCAGGAGGCATGGGACAACGTGTTTCTTTTGGCAACTACTCCAAGCTGACATTGGGGCATTGTTATCCAAGCCCAAGTAGGTTGAAAGGCTAGCCAAATGGGGAGGGGGCATTTAGGCAATGGGGCACTCATCAGACTCTGTTGAAAAAACAGGGAGTGTTCATATCAGCTGGACTGGTCCACATCAGCTTTCATGAAGTCCAGGGCTCACCACCATTTAGAGCAGGTTGTAGTCAGCAACTGATGCTTAGATGCATCTGCCAGCCAAGTGGAAGCCTACTGAGATAAGTTCAAACTGGGAACAGAAGTTAAAACTTATTTACTTAAAGAAAAAACCCATATTGTAGAGAAAAAGCAGACAACAGGCATCACACCTTTAAATTTACATTTAAATGGTAACCAGAATAGATCTAAAATCTTGAGCTTGCGACCCACACAGTAAGTAGTCATTGCTCTATTAGCTTATTAGAACTATACCATGGAGGGGGGAAGAAATCAGAAACATTTATTTATACCTTAAGTTATTTTTCAAACCCTCAAGCTTATGAACTTTTATATCCTCAGACCTTAAAACATTTTCTTAATGAGCTAACAAGGTGGCTGTGGCTTTGTGGGAGGATTTGGATAACTTTTGCTATTAAGCTAACATTATAACTGCCCTAGCCATTATTACTATCAGAGATCTCAGAAGGATAAATCAAGTATATCTGAGTACAGACCAAATAATTTTTAAATCTATTAAAAATGACAGGGACCAGAGTCCATATACCAGGTCTCCACAGGATTGGAGGCAGAAATATACAGAACAGCAGTCTTACTGCCCAAGCCAGGCCCACAAGGTGAACTTTCTTTTCTTTTTTTGTGGAAGAGGGACATGGAAAAGACCAGCTTTATTTTGTCTAGGCAAAAGTGGTGCAATCAATTCTCCAAGGTCCTGCTGTTTGTCCACAGTCTAAACCAGGTCCTGGCAGCCGGTATTGTACTGGGGGTCATCTCACCCAATGGTCAGCATCTTCATAATCCAGGTGGAGACATCGTAATGTCATATAATCTTCTCTGGAGATCTTGGGTTACTGTTAGGATCTCGGAGTCTCTGTCTAATATAATAAGCTTTTTAATTATTATTTTAAATGCTTTATTCTACAGATCTCTGAAGTATGAGGGCTGCCTAGGAATGTCTGATTAGACAAACTTTATTTTTTATTACTTGCTTAAATTTGACTTTGAAAACATATATAGGAAACTAAATAAGGCTTATTCCTGTAACTAATTATATCAACACTTTAAAAATGACTGACTAACTTGTATTGTCTAACAGTCTATAATAAGTTAGCAGCTTTTATAAGACTAGAACTCCATACTCTGTAATGATTTTGAATTAAAGCTAATAAACTGAATTAATCATTTTGAGGGTAAACACAGAACAAGTTTATATCTAGTTGTTAATGCTGTTTCTTGTAAAGGCAAGGAATGGGTCCCAAGGTGAAATGGGATCAGGAGGGTAGAAAAGAGCTAGCATTGCCCTAGGGTAAACTGAGACTAAGGTCTACCTTCCTGCTGCTCCATAGAACCCATCTTGGCAGATGTGTACTCAGTTGACCTGGGAAAACTGCCCTAGGCCTTACATTTTTTTTCCCAGAAGAGGAAGTCTAAACCTCTTACTATCAATATAAAAATTTATGACTTAGTTTATCTAAATAGCTTAAACTCGAATAATATAAATCACAAAAAACATTTTATATCACAGATGTCTCACAGCCTTATAAATTTATTTAAAAACCTAAAATCTCTTAAATGTCTTTTTAAGCATTGTTACCTGGGTGACTGACTCTTAAATAAACAAAGTCTAGCTGGCAGGACATGGTACATTTTTTAGTATAAAAACATTGAGGTATAGCTTGAATCTATCTCAATCTAAACTATCCTGGAGATTTGTTAGGCCCATTCCACGTGGTCATCTTTAATTAAGATGGCAGTGAAATCATTTGGTATCTATTTTTTTGAACTCTAGCAAAATGGCAACTAAAATATGAAATGGAATTATACCTTATGTTTTTTTTAAAAATTACCCATGTATAGATTTTAAGTAAATAAAATATGGGTCTAACAAGGGAAGAACCATAAAACAATTCTAGAGCTACTTTTTTAATTTAAAAAAAAAAAACAGCATATAGCAGTTTTAACATTATCTGTACCAAAAGAGTCATCTGAATTTATGTTAACCCAAATTTAGTAACCAGAGCTCAGTGATAAAGTCTCAGCTCCATGCTTGTAAGAAAACTTACGTAGACAAACTTTTTAACAAAACAAGCACATTTAGTATTTGTATGTATGGGAAACTATAGCAAACATAGTTTACACCCCCCTGTTTTATTGTTGCTTTTGAGATGATATACCAAAATCTCTTTTGCTTTTTAGACAACATAAAAACTCTTACCAAAGTCTTTTTGTGTGTGTGGTTTTTTCTCAGTGATGTATGATGTATGGAAACAATATTTTAAACAAGAACAGCACATAAAATCCTGTACCAGTGTGATGAGACAAACAGTAATTATATATATATCTATATATATATATATATATATATACACACATTAATATGCATTAACCAATAATAACTTGTAGCCAGCCTCTATAAATGATGACAGATTTTTATGACATATTGACCTGCAGAGCCAAACCTAGGTCAGGGTTGACCAGAAGTTGAAGCATGCAGCTCCCAGGGCAGGCAGAGGGAACTCATCCACCAGCATGGGAGAGGCAGGATACAGCATGGGGGGAAAGACTTAACCTCTCCAAACCATAGCAATTAACCCCAGAGTGTCTGTTTAGTGTTTGAAATTCTATTGGGATACAACTGTCCCCTACAACTGTGCCTGGCAGCCTTGATATGTTATAACAACAAGGCTGCATAGCTCAGCCACCCAGCCACAAAAGCACGCTGCCCCGCAGCCGGCAGCCTGGTGCTTGAGGCCAAGGCTGACTCCTTTTTATGAAATGTTTAGGGTGGCAAGGAAAATGTACCCCTATGCGTATGGCCCTATCTCTAAAGTCCTGTAAGTGATCACAATATCCAAGTCAAAGAAGTCATGATTTGAGTCTGTCAGCATCAGTCTAAGTCAGGACAGGAACACAATACACAGGCACATAGGACAATAAAATGGACAATGGCACCGAACCAAACCAAAGACACAGCTTCAAGCAACCAAACCAAAGACACAGCTTCAAGCTGTTTTGCGGGTGTGACACGCCCCTCTATCACAATGAATCCCCACTATCCATACAGACTTGAGACCCGCTACCTGTGTGTCTCACCAAAGAACTGACCACACTACTCACGTGTCTCACCAGAGAAACTGACTACGCTACCCATATGTCTTACCACAGAACTGAGAAATGCTACTGGCGTATCTCCCCACGCTACCCACATGTCACTACACCAGAGGGAACCACCCTCTGCAGAAGGGCCCTGGGAATGTCTATCCAGGTGCCCTGCCTGTGATCTTTTCATGCATCTGCAGATCATCTTCAGGTACTACAGTTCCTGGGCTCACTCACAGACACACATGAGACATGAGATATAAAACAAAACACAGAAAACTTATCGGCTGTTTGAAGGTTCTACAGGTGGTAGTCTTAGTGGGATTTGGGGTATCCCAGATGAGCCCCCTAATATTATGCCCAAATCCACAAAGTCCCCACAAAAGCCAGCAAGGAAACCAAGTCCCACATGTAAAAGCAAACAGCCTTTATTTTAATCAAGTTTGAAAATTAATCTCTCCACATGTCCAACGTACTGGAATGACCAAAGAGCCCTGAGCTCAATTAGAGTAGGGTTTTATAGTAGTAAAGGTGGGCATGAGGGGTTTCTGAGGTTTTTTGTTGTTGTT
>NC_022014.1:10421721-10423665 GCF_000317375.1 Microtus ochrogaster | reverse complement strand
CAGGCTGGTCTCGAACTCACAGAGATCCGCCTGCCTCTGCCTCCCAAGTGCTGGGATTAAAGGCGTGCGCCACCACCGCCCGGCTGATTTCTGAGGTTTTAAGAACCCCGATTGGCTGACATTTGTCTAGGGTGTTCTGGTGAATATGAGCTGGCAGGTGTTCCTATGTACAGTGCTTGGAATGCCAGGCATTTCCTTTGAATGGTCTGTTCTTGGGTGGGGGTCAGGTAATCTCAGCTTGTGATTCCTCCTATAGCCAGGCATTGCCTCAGGGTAAACTACTGAGACCCTGGCCTCCATTTAAATTTATCGATGGCCAGAGTCCCCTGTGATAATGCTTAAAAGTAAAGAACTTCCTCTGGGTGACCTGTCCATACTTAGCTTATCATGGCTAGCCCCCACAGTTTCCAAAGTTTGTGCTGTTCAAATGCCATCTTAAGATTTTCCTTTTTTATTTGGTTTTAAGGACTCTCAAGATTTTAAAACTTTTATACTGTGAAACTGCTGTAAGTAGACTATTGGCTCATGCCTAGGGAATTCATGGCTTCATGTAAACACCGACACAGATGGCTTAGATCTCTTCCATCACTGCAGCAAAAGGCCTCTGTGCCCAGCTCAGGCCGCAGCCCCAGGAGGTCACTTAGCTTTGTCTCTTGGAACATCACATAGAAATGGGCACATACAGCATGCGGCATATGGTAGGGCACTCTCATCATGTGGCATGATACTGTCAGGGCTCAACTTCATGTCTCACACTACGTTCTTGCGCCACAACTGTCACATAAACAAATGCCATTTCTAGCATCCATCACATAATAATCTTTAGTATTGCTCACTTTAAAAAAAAGAAAGAAAAAGCTGGCTTTAAAACAATAGGCACAAGGCAGATATAAAAATCTGAATTAGTGCCACAAACAGTGCTCTTCACAGTGGTGGAACACAGCTGCAAAATCAAAACAGAAATAAAAACTACTGTTGTGAGCTGTAGCTCAAAACAGATGTAACCAAATGCAAAGCTGTTTCATTCTAGTGAGTTCCGGAATCGGGAGATTCTGCACCTGAGAATCTGAGCCTGAGGCTTGCTTTTCTTGTGTTGAAAGAGAAGGTGTTAAAGACCCATTTGCACCTCACCTCACTCAGGGATCCCCACCAAAGCTAGGCAAACCCCTGGGAAAGAAAGGCACAGTTTGAAAGCCTTTCTCTGTTGTGCTTTCTGTGTTTCAAGCTCACCTGTGCCTTGCTTAAACTAAAAGGCGATGCCTTCAGGCATCACCTCCCTTGTGGTTACAGGAGTTGCCTTTGTTCCTCTTAGGTCCTTAAGTGAGTGGCCTAACACCAGAGCTGTGTGTCCAGAAAAACGTCAGCTCTTAAATCCAAACCATAAAGAACAATTGATTCAGTTGACACATAGCCAAGTTCCAGAAACCTCTTCTGAAGCCTTCAGGCCTGTTTCTAGACCCCCACACAGCAGGAAGAGCTACCATTCAACCCTGATGAGTCCTTTATGGACAAATGCTGAGAAAGCAACTGCTTGTTTCTCAAGATTTTTCTACTTTGATTTCAGGTGTGTCCAGCTATATTGTCCCTTCATTAGAAATTCTTCAACCACAAGTGCTGGCTGTGGCACTGAGCTGCAACCGAGCAGGAGTGTGGGAGAATACAAAAGAGCAATGGGGAGGACCAAAGAAGGATAATATATTTTTTCATATGTAGAATCTATATGTAAAATATGTGAATATAGATGTGTAGATATATGATAGATGGATGGATGGATAGATGATAAATAGTTAGATGATAGATAGATAGATAGATAGATAGATAGATAGATAGATAGATAGATAGATAGATAGATGATGGGTGGATAGTAGATGATGGATAGATCAATGGATGGATAGATAGATCGATGGATAGATAGATAGATAGATAGATAGATAGATAGATAGA
>NC_022014.1:10416927-10421381 GCF_000317375.1 Microtus ochrogaster | reverse complement strand
CGATGGATGGATAGATAGATGGATGAATGGATAGATGGATACATAGATAGATAGATAGATAGATAGATAGATAGATAGATAGATAGATAGATAGACAGACAGACAGACAAGCTCAGGAAGGGAACTGGTAGACGATTGGTGGGGGAAGGAGAAGACAAACAAGAAGGGGAGCAATGGGGATGGTGGATGTGGTCCATGTAAGCAAAGCACAATGATACACATGAAAATGTCATAATGAAACTCATTACTTTGTATACCAACTTAAAATTAATTTGAAAATACACTCTGAATATAGTTCAGCCGGTTCCAACCCAATCAGTGTTTGGTGTTCCTTGCACCTCTGAGGCAGTTTCCTGTGTCAGAAGCAGACTTCTTAGGTTCTCCTGTGTGGGGTCCACAGCGTCCTGAGCTTTGCCTCCTTCAGGCTTACCTGGTCATCTGATCCTGCCCTCTGCACATGGCCAGCACATGTGTATCAGTCTCCAAACACTTAATGCTGGACCTTCGTGAGCATCTGCATGTGAGGCAAGACAGAGGAAGGGCAGAGGAGATCGTGGAAATGCAAGAGGTGGGGGAGATGCTCCTGCTCCCTGGACTCCAGCTGGAGCCTTTGCCAGCAGGGCAGCAGGAACTCCACTATGATTGGCAGCACTTAGTGGCTTTCCTTCCTCCCATTTTTTTCTCCTCTTCCCAGATTTTAGTTTCAGAAAGGGATGTGGACTTAACCCTTTCTACAACCCCAACAGCTTATCGCTTCATTTAATCAGATCAAAGTTCCATCCAAGGGGTCTCTGGGGCCATCTCATATAGCTCTATTATTAAAAGGAAAAAAGCAGGTGGGGGGGCAGTTTCTTAGCAACCTTTTGAGATGCAACTTAAGAGTCACCAAAAATGGAATGCAGGGCTAAACACTAAAATAAAAAGAATTGCTTGTTTTCTCTTTGAGAAGGGCGCATCTTACCCCTTCTTCTCCCGTGGGAAGTGTCAGCCCCACCTGGGTGTGTCTCGGTTCAGAGCTTCTCTTGTTCTCTTAACTCTCATGCATAAGCTGACAGTAAAATCTTCTTGATAAAACTTCCAATGTGCTAGTCCTGGAATTCTTTCTGTGCCAACCCCTGAATCCTACTTTGGCTTAAGCCCAGGTCCCTGAGAGCCTGAGCAAGGCTTCAGATGGATAACAGTAGCAGTGTGAGACAGAATCCGTCCCCTCCCCTTCCCACTGGCGTGTTCTCTAAGACCTCCCTGAACCTAAGCTCTCCAAAAACAGCTGCCCACTCCTCCATCTGCCTCCATTGCTTTTTGCTGTTTGAACAGCTTTGAAAACAACCAGTGCTTCTCCCTTAGGCTGAATGTCTTAGACCATTTCCTCGGGTATGGTTTTGTGGTCTCTGTCCTTTTGAAAATGCCTCCTAACCTTGAAAACGTCCCAGCAAGGTGATGTTGCAAGCGTGCTCACCACTCACGTACCTAAATTCAGCAGCCCAGACAAATTCCTGTGTCACCTCCTGTCTCTTTCTTCTCTCTAATTCATGGCTATCAAAGCAGAAATAGCAAGCGTTGCATCCTGGGCTGTGCTCTTCCGAGCAGCAGCATTCTCTGGGAAGTCTGAAGTGGCTCTGAGGAAGGAAGTCAAGAGCATGCCATTCTGGGAAGAGTCTACTCAGCAAATGCAGGGAGCCCTTCAAACCCAGATGGTTGGGTAGCCTGTGTGCCCCCATCCTCCAGCCAACCCTCTCTCTGACACAATCATAGTGCAGTGTTCATCTTCAGAAAAACCCTTGTGGTCTGCCTAGCAATGGTTCCATTCTTCACTCTCCTTTTCTGTAAACACATAAAATAATCGGTTCCACTATGTCGCCATTCTCACCAGCTTTCTTCCCTACCACAGCAGGCAGATGCTTTTTTTGAGATCAGTCGTACTATCCTGTGTACTAAAACAGACACTCAGTCCTCAGGTTTAACCTAGTACCGTTCGGCAGGAGCATTGACTGTACAAGCCTTGCTCCCTCTTGAAATACAGCCCTCACCTTCCATGGTTCCACCCCATGGGTACTCTTTCTGCATCTTCTCAGCTGCCTCCTTCCTGTCTCTGTGCCCCAGTCTTTCCCGAACATATTCTCTCCTCTGGGTCCGCTTTCTTCAATGATTTCCAACCTCTGGGCTCTTAATTCTGTCATTATGACCATGATTCCTACACTTTCATCTCTAACATCCTCTTTCCTATTTAACTGTCTCTTAGCAACCCCCTCTTTAATTTCAGAGCTAAACTCTTGACTCCACTCACACAGGAACGACACTGGCCGAAAGTCTTGCTATCTTAGCCAGTAGGAACTTCGTCAAGCTGACTAGACAGACATCACTGGCCTCATTCTTGGCCAGTCCTTTTGTGTCACAGCATAACCATCAGCAAATCCTGTGCCATGGAGTCTCAGCCGAGTCTGTCCATCCTTCTGTCCAAGCCTCAGCTTTACTCTGAAGTGATCCCAATAGTTGCGGTGTGAAGAAATATTGTCAGTGGTTAAAGATTAGAGTAAACTCAGGTGATGTAGATGAAACATTGTAAACAGAGGAAGTGTTATTGTCTCTTGTTATTATTACTGCTCATGAGCAGAGAGAATAGACCCACCTTGGAGCTGCTGCTCTAGTTCAATCGCTTGTCAGCTGTTTGAGGACCTCACTCCTTCATCTGATTGGATTTGTTGATAAGTTTAAGAAAGAGTCTATTGGCCCTCCTTGATTCCAGGCACTGAGCTTCTCTGAGTCTGACATTTTTAACAAGGACCATTCTGTTTATGGGGACAGCTGGATCTCACTAGCAGAACAGTCTCTGGCTATCACATGAGCAAAATAGGCCAGATCCGGGCTACCACATACCAAGCCAAGCTCTGGAGAGGCTGGCTGCATGCCACTGCCCCCAGCACCACCCAGTGTCTGGAACAGGGTTAGTTATTAGTGATTGGGGGGACAGAAATACCTTTTGGGAGAAGGAGGTTGGCATTTTGGGGGCAGGACATCAAGGCGCTGCAGAAGACAGCACCTGATATCTCCTTCTTCCTGGTCCTCTGTTGTTAATAGCTGTTTATTACTTGCAAAAGTCACTGCCTAGTGACCAGCTAAAGTGACTCTCTGATGGGCGGAGCTTCAGTGTGGAGGGGAACTTCCAGTGGGCTAAGGAAGAGCACTGGGCTAGGAACTGTGAGCTTTGAACAGTGAACCCAGACTCAACTGCATGCTCAGTCCCTCCCTGGATGACAGCTAACTCAGACTCCAAGTTCTACCTTTGGTGTCTGGACAAGTTCTTTATCCCAAGACATGGTTTTCCCATCTTTCAAACAACACATGACTTCACAGAGCGTGGATTCTATGTGAAAGCACACGGGTGACTGGGACACGGTGTATGTGGTGTCCTTTGACTTCTCCACTCCCTTCCTAAAAGGGGGTCACATTGTATCTTCTGACCTTGGATGTTGCTGTGAAGGTAAAAAAAGGGTTCCACGAAGAGGCTGCGTGGCATTGCTGTTTTCCCCTCCATATTGTGTCTCGGGATCAAGCATGAGCATGCATCAGTCTCTGTTGTGCACATTTCTGTGTAGTCTGCCCACTACAGCATGCAAGTCCTGTGGTAGGTAGGGACTGCATCTCCTTCGCTCATCCTATGCTCAGTGAACAGGTGGGACACGAAGCACCTTGAACGTTTCTTCTTGTTCCTATAAAGGCTAAGTTCCATGAGGAATCACCCAACATCCTACCTTCCAGAACCCTAGGCTGGCAAGAAGTAGATTCATAATATAGGATTAACTGGTTGTGGGTATCATGGTTTGTGTCTGCCTTTGCCCTGATGGTGGCTTTCAGACTTCTCTCTGGTGACTCTCTCTCCTCCTCTCTAGGAACACCTCATTTGGGTGGAGTTCATCTCAGAACTAGTTCTCTTCATGATTCTTCTAGTCTCAAGTGATTGGGATAGGAATAGTCATGGGACTTCTGTGAGATCAAGGAACAGCAGAGATGTTGACTTCATCCTTTGGGCCATTGATGTTCTCTCAACTTGGGCTGTAAGCAGGGTAGGGAAAAAGAAACAGAATCTAATCAAAATTCTTCACAGACCTTGAGAAGACAATAATCAACTTTATATGGAAAAAAAAACAGGATAGCCAAAACAATCTATACAATAAAGGATCGTCTGGAGGCATTACCATCCCTGACTTCAAACTCTATTACAGAGCTACAGTATTGAAAACAGCATGGTATTGGCATATAAACAGAGAAGTCAACCAATGGAGTCGAATAGAAGACCCTGACTTTAACCCACAAACCTATGAACACCTGATTTTCAATAAAGGAGCTAAAAGTATTCAATGGAAAAAAAGAGCATCTTCAACAAATTATGCTGGCAAAACTGGATGTCAATCTGTAGAAGAATGAAAATAGATCCATATCTATCACCATGCACAAAA
>NC_022014.1:10395187-10415647 GCF_000317375.1 Microtus ochrogaster | reverse complement strand
ACAATGGCACTGGGTTTTGATCCTACTGCATGTACTGGCTTTGTGGGAGCCTAGGCTGTTTGGATGTTCACCTTACTAGACCTGGAAGGAGGTGGGAGGTCCTTGGACTCCCCACAGGGCAGGGAACCTGGTCTGCTCTTCAGGCTGAAGAGAGAGGGCAAGTTGATTGTGGGAGGGGGGGGATGTGGGAGGCCGTGGCAGGGATGACACAGAAATCTTTAATTAATAAGTAAATAAAAAAGAAGAAAAAAAGAAACAGAATCTAATCATCTTTCAATACATTTTCAATACATCATACACATCTCATGACATCAAACCAATCTCCAGATACATCTGGGTTCAAGTCCCCAGACTATCTAGTCACACAGTGCAGCAATTTAAGTGCTTTGTGCATCCTCGATTCTCCTCACTTTGTGCCGTCATTTCTCATTTGGCATTCACATGTACAGAAAACAAGAGACCACAGGGCTGATATTCTTCGAACTGAGAAGAAGACTATGCAAGCTGTGCCTGTAACCCCAGAATTTCAAATGTGGAGCAGGCAGGTCCCAGGAGCTCACTGCCCAGCCAGCCTAACCAAAACTTTGAGCTTCCAGTTTTGTGAAAGCCTCTGTCTCAAGACAATAAGGCAGAGAGTGAGAGGCCTCTGTGTGTTTGCATGGGTTCATATCACATGCTCGTATGCATGCAACACACTTTGTGCATGCACACATGCACACACATACACACACACACGAAATGACAGGCATTAGGACAGAAGTAACATCATAGGTATAAAGCTGCTGAGTATTCACTCCACTGTCTAGTCAAAAGCATTTGAATCACATTTAAACTGGACACACATTCAATTGCAAACCCTTGGTGATCCTTCTACACAGTTTCCCACACACCTAGGATGAGACACTGAGGAGATATCCTGGTAGGAACTTTCAGCTAACAAGTATTTATCTAATAAACTCTTCACAGTTCTAGGAGGTGTTGAGCCTGTAAGACTTGGTCTCTGTCCTGGGGATGCTGGCAAGGCAGCCAGGAGGAAGGGAGGAACCACAAGAGACAGCCAGGGAATAATAGAAGACAACATGTAATTAAGTGCTAAGTTCTGGAAGCAACTGGGCAAGGCTGAAAGAGGCCAATTGCAGCTCCGTGCACTGCGGAATTGCTGATGGATGGACTCTTACTTCAAGACTGGCAAGAAACCAGCTCCTGTCATACCACAGTGATACAGATCTTTACTTTCTTATTTATTTAGTACACACAGAACCGTGTACTTGTGGAGATCAGAAGACAGCTTGCAGGCATCAGTTTTCTCCTTCCACCGCATGGGTCCCAGAAATTGAACTGAGGTTGTCAGGCTGGGAGTAGGGGCCTCTACTCTCTGAGCCCTCTCACCAGACCTTGATGTAGATCTTAACTAGTACTTTTAATAATAGCCATCAGAGAGTGAGAACCTTGTGATGGAGCACTGGCCCTGGCCACTAGCCCATGAAACTATCAGCAAGTGCTTATGTCTCTTCATGTATGAAATGGGCCTAAATGACATCTATGTTGTAGCACTGTGGATGTGAGAAATCCTGCCTGGACACATCATGGAAGCAGCTCAGTGTCTACAGGTGTCATTTGAACCTATGCTCATATTTCTGCTACTTGGAAGCACTGCAATTTTCAGGGACAGGGGTGGAAATCGTGTAACTCATTTGAATACCAATCATTGCAATAATAATGGCTATTGCTCTTTTTGATAGGCCACCACCAATAACATCAAAGATTGCCAAAAAGGATCTCAGCACATCATCTCATATAAGCTATTAAGAAGTATATTGGCAGACAGAGAGAGTTGGGTCTGCATGCCCAATGACCCATGTTTTTTAAAAGGCAAGCGTAGTGGTGACTTGAAGGTAGAAACAGATGGGTCCCTGGGAACACTGGCCAGCCAGCCTACTTGGGGGGTTCCAGGATTGTGCCTCAAAGGTACAATTTGGACAGTACATAAGAACAAGACCTGAAGCTGTTCTCTGTACTCTATGTGTACACAGTGCACACACAATCGGAAGACATACGCCTGCATGTTCTTGTACTTGGGAGTATATACACACCCTCATCTCAAACAGTTGAAGCAAGCTGGCCTGCTCTTCTGTGCCTAGAGGCATCCTTAGCACTGACCTGAAGAAGTACTTTGAAAAGAAATTTAATTGCTTTCAAAAATCACATTATGTGTTATAACTCCAGAGAGTTTGCAATGACTGCCTGGGTAGACATGTTTTATGAATACTTTTACATTGATTTTATTATTGAAAGTAATTTTCCATACACTATATTCTGAACATGATTTCTCCTCACTAACTCCTCCCAGATCGTCCCCCACCTCCTTACCTACCCAGCACTCAAGAATTGTGTGTGTGTTGGCATCAGGTCACCTGGTGCTGGAGTTACAGGCTGTCCTGGAATTCTTTTTCTGTTATTTATTTTTTAAAACAATATTTTTCTCTTTTTACATGTCAATTCCAGTACCCTATCCCTCCCCTCCTCCCACTCCCCCACCTCCCATTCTCCACCCCCAGCCACTCCTCAGAGAGGGTAAGCCCTCCCACTACAAGTCGACAAAGTCTGGTATCACTTTGAGGCAGGACCAAGGCCCTCCCCATTAAATCTAGACTGAGCAAGTTATCCCTCCAAAGAGAATGGGCTCCACAAAATCAGTTCAAGCACTAGGGATAAATTCTGATCCCACTGACAGTGACCCCACAGACTGTCCCAGCCACACAATTGTCACCCACATTCAGAGGGCCTTGTTTGGGCCTATGCAGGTCCCCCTCTGTCAATCCAGAGTCAGTGAGCTCCCAGTCGCTCAGGTCAGGTGTTTCTGTGGGTCTCCTCATCATGGTCTTGATCCCTTTGCACATATTATTGTTCCTCTGTCTCTTTGACTGGACTCTGGAAGTTTAGCCCAGTGCTAGCTGTGGATCTCTGTGTCTGTTCCATCAGTTGCTGGATGAAAGATCTATACTGACAGTTAAGGTAGTCATCAATCTGATTACAAGGGAAGGCCAGTTCAGGTTCCCTCTCCACTATTGCCTAGGGTCTTAGCTGGGATCATCCTTGTGGATTCCTGAGAATTTCTCTAGTGCCAGGTTTCTTACTAGCCCCACAACGGCTTCCTCAATCAGGATATCTCTTTTATTGCTCTCCCTCTCTGTCCTCCCCCATCTCAGCCATCCTGTTCCCTCATGTTCTCCTCCCCACTTCCCTTCTCCCCTCCTCCCCTTCCCCCACTCCCAATTTTCTCAGGAATTCTTGTCTATTTCCCCTTCCCAGGGGAGATCCATGTATGTCTCTCTTAGGATTTTTTTGTTACCTAGCTTCTCTGGGGTCATGGATTATAGACTGGTTATCCTTTGATTTATGTCTAATATCCATTTATGAGTGAGTACATATTGTGTTTGTCTTTCTGGGTCTGGGCTACTTCATTCAAGATGTTTTTTTTTTTTTTTTTGTAGTTCCATTCATTTGTGAATTTGATTCTTGACATGGTGCTGAGAATCAAGTTGCACTCCTCTTCTTTAGTATCAGGTGCTCTTAACCATGGAACCATCTCTCCAGTTTTTACGATGTTTTAATATATGATACCTTTTTTCTTTTAGAAAATCAATGCACACTAATTGGGGAATCTTTAAGAAATTTCATGTCCATATAGAGGTTTAGTTTCATATCGCTCATGAATTCTCCTCTACCCTACGTGAAGAACACAACCCATACTGGTGCAGAGCAGCAATCCATAGGATCTCAGCAGGCTCAGAGGCCTCCAGTGATCATACACTGGAAGGAAAGTCAGGCATCAGAGCAGACCTTAGTGTTTCAGAAGAACCTGGGAATGTCACTTGTACACCAGAAGGACTAAGACAAAATTAAGATTAACAGCATCAAATGTTGACTGAGGGGTAAAGGCACTGGAACTTTCTCTGTGATGATAGAACATTAAATTGCTTCAATCACTTTGGAGAATTGGAATATCTGTTAATAAATAAACATATACTTGTGCCCAAACAATCTCATTTCCAAATGCACAACTCTTTATTTATTTATTAAAAATTTCCACCTCCTCCCATTTCCCTCCCCCTCCCCTGACCCTCCTCCCCTTTCCCTCTCCAGTCCTAAGAGAAGTCAGGGTGCCCTGCCCTGTGGGAAGTCCAAGATCCTCCCCCCTCCATCCAGGTCTAGGAAGGTGTGCATCCAAACAGACTAGGCTCCCAAAAAGCCGGTTCATGCAGTAGGATCAAAACCCAGTGCCATTATCATTGGCTTCTCAGTCAGCCCTAATTGTCAGCCACATTCAGAGAATCCGATCTGATCACATGCTCGTTCAGTCCCAGTCCAGCTGGCCTTGGTGAGCTTCCATTAGATCAGTCACACCGTCTCAGTGGGTGGACGCACGCCTTACTGTCCTGACTTCGTTGCTCATGTTCTCCCTCCTTTTGCTCTTCATCTGGACCTTGGGAGCTCAGTTCAGTGCTCCAATGTGGGTCTTTTTCTCTATCTCCATCCATCGCCAGATGAAGATTCTATGGTGATATGCAAGAGATATTTATCAGTGTGGCTATGGGAGAAGGCCAGTTCAGGCACCCTCTTCTCTGCTGCCCAGGGACCTAGCTGGGGACATCCCTTTGGACACCTGAGAACCCCTCTAGAGCCAAGTCTCTTGCCAAAAATGGCACCCTTAATTAAGATATCTTTTTCCCTGCTCCCATATCCACCCTTCCTCCATCTCAACCATCCCATTCCCCCAAGCTCTCCCCAATCAAGATGGGGAGAGAGAAGCCAAACTCACAACTCTTATCGACTGAATTGTGTCTGTGCATCTTCCTCCCTGCCCCTAGTTTACAGGTCACCACAACCAATGGATGTGATTGTGTTTGAAGAAAGTACAATGAGCTCAAGGCGCATGGGATAATATGTCCTGATAAGAAGAGATTAGGACAGAAACATATACAGGGAAGGCTGTGCAGACACTAGGGAAGGGTGGTTATTGGTTATCTACAATCAGAAAGAAAATCCTCAAAAAAAAAAAAAACAAACAACCCTGCTGACATTGTAACCCCCTCAGACCAGTCAGAAAATAAATTTCTGTTACTTAAGTTGTCTGGTTTTTGTTATAGCATCCTAGTCCATTAATATAGTAGCTACAAGAAAGAAATGTTCATTAAGAACATGTGTAGTTCTTTTATCTACAATCCCAAACTACAAACTTGAAATATTTAGTCTCATTTGTACTGCTGTGATAAAGTACAAGCAACTTATGTGGAGCAAAGGCTTATTCAGCTCACAACTACAGTCCATTCCCACAGGGAGGTCAGTGCAGGAGCCTGAAGCAGCTAGTCACATCACATCCACAACGGCAGAAAGAAATTAGTGTGCTCGTGCTCTCTCGTTTGCTTGCTCATTATGACTTCTTCACTCCTACAGTTCAAGACCCTCTGCCTAGGGAACACTGTTGCCTACACTGGGCTGGATCTTCCCACATCAATCAATTAAATTAAGACAATGCCCCATAGATATGCTCACAGGCCAACCAAGTATACAGAGTCCTTCATTGAGACACACTTCCCCTGTGGTTCTATACTGTATCAGGTTGACAGTTAAAGATAACTATCACAATTCCAAATGTCTATTGATAAAATACATAGCAATAGGAAATATCTATTTACTAATAGATATACTCACATACTACACAGCAATGAAAAAGAAGACACTATATTTACTAATAGATATACTCATATACTACACAGTAATGAAAAAGAAGACACTAGTGATACAAGAATGGACCTCATGAATGCTGCCACAAGAACAAAGCCAGACACTAGATAACATATGTTATTTTACTCCATCTGTTGTTGCTGGGCAATGCCAATCCATGTTCTAGAACTCAGAATTGGGGTGTGATGTCTAACCTTGGTTGCCAACGTGACTGCATCTGGAATCAGCTAAAACTCCAGCTGCAGCACTCCTGGAAGTGAGATTATTTGTTGCAGGAAGTTCCACCCCAAACTAATGGAAGCTGCAGTCTGCCTGCTTTCCCACTCTTGCTGCCAAGTTTGCCTGTCCTGATGCCGCACCATTCCTCGGCAGACACTAGAACCAGCTTCTTGGGGATTCCAGTGTGGACTGAAGACCAGCAGGCCTCCAGGGTTCTCCGAGCCTTCAGTGCCATATGCTGACTGCTGAGTTATCCAGCCTCATGGACAGAGTGGCTGCAGGGTCGTCTGCCTCTCCCGTATGACACAGTCATTATTAGACAACCCAGACCCCATGTACTGTAAACCAGTCTAACATAATCAAATAAGCCTTTCTCTTTCTCTCCCTCTCCCTCCCCTCTTCCCCTCTCACTTCCTTTAGAGAAATCTGACTAACACACTGTTCCCTGGAAGAAGATATGCACAGTAGTCTGTTGGAAATCAGAAATGCTTTAGTTTTGTTCTGGGTTTAGGCTGCATCCTCTAAACATATGTGAACAAGCAATCAAGCTGTAACAGTTACAGTTTTTCTATTTGGGGTGAGGAAAATGTTTGGAAAATCAGAGATGATAGTTTTGCAACATTGAGGTTATAATTAACGCCCTTTAACTTTACATTTAGAGGTGTTTAAAATGATTTTAGTTCACATATTTTATAATAATACAATAAATAATTGCAAATAATTCATTGAATGTATGCCACTGCACACAGTTACCATAGCAAAAATGTTTTACCAAGAAAAGCTGAATCAGAGGCATGCCCTTGACCCTGTGTTATGCCTCTATGTATTAACAGGAAAAAGGTCAGTGCCTGGAAGATACAGTCATGATGAGCAGCCTCCTGTTGACTTTCTCGTCCATACACCCCATCCTCCGTGTAAAGTTGCCACTCTGAACACAGGCAGAGAGGTTCAACTGACGTCCTTCCTGATTCTCCTTCTTGGAGAACTCTGGGATTTCATGCATTTTCTGCAGTTTCCCTGGGGGACTGGGTGGAGGTTGCAAAGCTTCATGTGAATGAACTCAGCACTGAACCCAGGAAAGTTTGACCATGTGGTGCCAAGACCTGCGTTTTCAACACGCATCCCCCACCCCGCTCATTCTTGATTGGCTGCCTGGAGATGTTTATTAGAAGGGCATAATTAACATGGCAGGTGCCTTTGTTACACCCAAATAACAGCATAGAACGCAGGCTTGTAATTAGTTGGGCTTTTTTGGGGCTCCAGTGGTGCTGCTCCTGATACTAAGCACAGAACATGACACCTGATTGTGCACTCAGTAAGGGGGTGATTCATGTTCAGCTGGCGAGGACACAGGCTTTGGAGATGTGGAGAGCAGACTTGAATTCAAATAAAAAGTACGAATGACAATTAACTCCTAAGGCCACATGAGTGGAGACAGGATGCCAGGCTTGGGTTTGGGGGTGTATCTGCCCTGCACTGACTGTATATTACTCCCTAATGCTCCATTTCCCACAACACCTCCCACTAGAAGACAGACCAGCATGTAGAAAGGCCCTGTGGAGTTTAGAAATAATGCAAAACCAAGTTGTAAGGGCAGAGGGTGCAGATGGAGTGACGGAGGAGAGTGTTTCTAGATAACCCTGGTAGACACTGCTGATGAATCTGCTGCCCTCTGGAATCCAGTGGAAAATTACAGGTGAGAAACCAAGCGCAGACTTGAGAGATCAGTTATATCATAGAGGAGACAGTGATGGAAGTCAGCAAGAATGCCAACCAATTTAACAGCAGCACTAAGGAATCTGGTCCTTCTCCTCATCCTAGGCCCCTGCCCCCTCCTCCTCCCAAAGCAGGCTGCACACAGCACACACTACCTCTGCTCACAATAATGAGACAACAGTCTCTCTGAGCAGACAGCAACTTGGAGAAGGCTGACAGGTAATGTTACAATCCAGCAATCTGCAATGATGGGAACTCCCCAGCCCCAGGACGTGCTGCAGGTCTGTGTGCAAGAGGACATAATGCATTTTCCTGTAACTCTGGACAGATGTGAGGCAAGAATGAAAGCAAACCCCATGGCAGGTTGGGATGGAAAAGCAGAATGAGGGCACTATGGGGGGTGTTCACGGCAGGTTGGGATGGGATAGCAGAAATAAGGGCACCTTATGGGGTGTTCACAGCAGGTTGGGATGGGATAGCAGAAATGAGGGCACCTTGTGGGGTGTTCACGGCAGGTTGGGATGGGGTAGCAGGAATGAGGGCACTTTGTGGGGTGTTCATTGCTTAGCATACCCATATCTTTTCATTCCTCCTCCCAGCAACTTGCATGGAGGCATGGGGAGTCTAAATGTCTTGACCAATTAGTTGAGTGATCTTGGCTTTGGCTTCCCTTCAATTGATTAGTCTCTGCTGTATTTCCACAGTACTAGATAAACACTTTCTCAGAGCTTCATTGACATTAAGGGAAGGTTAGTTTTTCCTGAATTAAAGTTCAAGCACATATGACCACAAAGAGGATTTAGGTCCAATACCCAACCTGAATCCATCATGTAAGTCCCCAAGCAAGGTGGACCGGAGTCATCCATGAGTCAAGCCCAACTACTCTCCTAGAAGGTCTTTGTTGTGGTTGTTGTTGTTTGAGTATTTTATTCAAACACATAATGTGTTTTGATCAAATTCAATCCCAATTGCCTTCCCTCCAATTCCTCCCCATCTCCACAGTACTTTTTGATAGCATCACTCCAATTTAGAGGTGAAGCTGTGGGTCAGATCTGGAAAGGTGGCTCAGTGCTTAAAGGCATATACTGCTCTTGCAGAGAACAGAGGAAGCTCACTATTGGCTGCAATTCTAACTCCAGAGGATCTGTCACCCTCTTCTGGTCTTCTATGAGCACTGCACTCTAGTGCATAAACCCATACTCACACATAGACATACACATAATTTATAACAAAATAAAAATAAATTTAAAAGAAGCAGGTCAGAGAGGTCTAGTTACATTCTAGGGGACCATAGCTAGCAATCTTGGATTTGAGTTAGCACTGTTCACTCTGCCCAGGAGGAGACAAGGCACAGGACGTATGGCATAGGACTGAGGATGTTGAGCTCTGTCCTTGCTGTCTTAACCATATTGAAGAACAACTAAAATTAAGAACTGTATCATTATCATCTTTTTATAACTCTCTACTCACTTGATTTATTTTAATAAAAAGTTATTTACTCTGCTTCCTACACATAATGAGAATTCAGCCACTGCTCTCCAGGGCACACCGTGGTTTTGATGATTAACATTAATTGTCAACAGGATAAAATCTAGAGTCACTTAGGAGACAGCTTCTGGGCATGCCTGTGAAAGGTGTGTAGATCACCTTGCAGTGGGGAGACTCACCTTCACTGCACAGCACTCCATGCGCTGCTCTCTCAGACTGAAGGGAAAGGAGACACTGAGCTGATCACCAACAGCCACCCCCTTGCTGCCTGAAGCTGCAGTGCCACCGACTGCCTCAAGCTCCTGCCACCTTGACTTCCCACCATGGAGGACTGTACTCGTGAACTGGGACCCAAAATGAACCCTTTCTTACTTCCTTAAGTTGCTTTGTTACAACAAGAAGAGAAACTAGTGGAGCGGCTCCAAACCCCTTGTCTTTATATTGTAAAGATGACCTCCTTACCGCTTCTTTTCTTTTGCTCAACCTGCTTCTATCCTTGCCCTCCTCCCAAAACATACACAGCAGCCAATTCTGATGAGAACCTATCAGTTCATATTACTCATTTTCTCCTTCAGGGGAAATCCCATGCCCACCCATTGGCCCACAGAGCCTTGTGTGATCCAGTTGGCCCTCTTAATGGCCCACAGAAGCTTGTATGAGCCAGTTGGCCCTCCCAATGGCCCACAGAGCCTTGTGTGATCCAGTTGGCCCTCTTAATGGCCCACAGAAGCTTGTATGATCCAGTTGGCCCTCCCAATGGCCCACAGAGCCTTGTGTGACCCAGATGGCCCTCCCAATGGCCCACAGAGCCTTGTGTGACCCAAATGGCCCTCCCAATGACCCACAGAGGCTTGTGTGATCTAGCTGGTCACTCAATGGCCTACACAGTGTTGTGTGACCCAGTTGGCCCTCCCAATGGCCCACAGAGCCTTGTGTGACCCAGATGGCCCTCCCAATGACCCACAGAGCCTTGTGTGATCTAGCTGGCCACTCAATGGCCCACAGAGCCTTGGATAACCCAGCTAGCACTTCCAAACATCCATAGAGCCTTGTGTGATCCAGTTAACCTACCCAGCTCCTCTCCAGCCTCATCTGCACAACTCCCTGCTCTTTCTCTTCTCCAGTACCCTCACTGCATCATGAAGCCAATCCCTGACCATCTTATATAAAATAGCCATGTCTCTTTACCTGTCTGATGTCCTTATCACATCTCCCCTGTCAAACGAGTTCTGTGACAGGATGGACAGAGGAGCTTTGTTTCTTTATTTCAGTGTTTGGCACAGAAAAAGTGCCAAACAAATATCTATTGGATGGAATACATAAGAAAATGAACTCAAAAGATAGAAAAATCAGATGGTGAACAAATGAGGTTCCCCCTTACCAAAATGTTCCTCTTACCAAAGACTCCTTTCTGTGAGAGTATGGGAATAGGAAGCAGCAAGAAAGCTCAACAGTGCCTACCGCAAGCCTGATGACTTGAGTCTGACCCTGGAATCCATGTGAACAACCCAGATGTGGTGGCCTGCATCCCTAATATTGGTTCTACTACAGTGACCTAGGAGGAAGAATGGGGATATCCCAGAAACTCCCATCTGTAGAGTATGAGGTGCACGACACATCCAGTGCCTGATACACAGCAACAAGATTCATTGTGCTGAATTTCATGCCACATGACCTTCCTGCATTGGTAAGAACACCTCTTTCCTGAAGCACAAGCCAAAGAAGCTTCCAGATATTGCATTTGCAGAAATAAACTAACAGAGAAGAGTTCCATGGCACAAAGAATGCAAGCCTGGCCTAAGCGCAGATTCTTCCCTCTTGGCTTTCATATCTGAGCTTGGAAATGAGGCAGTGTGTGGAGCAGCACCTGAGTCAGGTGGGCAGGATGAGCCTCCACAGTTTTATCATCAGCACCAGGCACTGATGGCCCCAGGCAAGTCTGGAATCTGCTTTCCCCGATAAGAAAATGGTTAGTCCTGGCACTTTCCTTACATAGTATTGGGGCTTGATTGGCTGTGGAAGAAGACAGATGCAGGCTCGGTTGTTGGAGGCATGGATGCTTGATCGAAAAAACTCTGGTCCAGCACTTATAGAAGCAGTGACTCAGTCACTTCTCACACAGACAGGCCCTGGTGTCGACCATAATATTTAACCCAGGATCCCCGAGCCTGTGTTGTAACACAGAACACGTTTCTCCTTTTCTGATCAGGTTTTCCTTGCCCATCAGTGTCATCACCTTCGCAGCAAAAGGCAAACTGCAAAACCTCTCGTGGTATGTAATCCTGTTTAAGCAACTTGAGTGTCTGCTTCTTTAGAAAGAGAATCACATTGCAGCTGCTCTTTAAGCCACTAAAAGTGGTTAACTAGCTATTTAAGGGCTGTTAGGATTTTGGATGAGCTGAGAGAGTTTTTGTTATCTTTTTGTTCTTTTCTGAATTATTTGGAACTTCTAAAACTCCTGCAAATGATCTGTAGAAAAGTGTCAATAGAGTATTGTTCATTTTCAGAGAGAAAAATTCACTGACATCACCACCGTCATTATCACCACCACCACCACCATCATCATCACCAACATCATCACCGCCACCCTCATCACCACCACCACCACCACCACCATCAGAATCATCAAAAAGAGTTAGCATAGCACGGTCAAGCTGTGACCAAGCCACACTTGGCTTTTTTGTTGTTGTTGTGTTTGTTTGTTGTCATTGTGTCATTCTTTTGTTCTTCTGTTTTCAAGACAGGCTTTCTCTCTGTAGCCTTGGCTGTCCTGGAACTCACTCTGTAGACCAGACAGGCCTCAGACTCAGAGAGTCTCCCATCTCTGCCTCCCAAGTGCTGGAATTAAAGGCATATGCCACCACTGCCCTGCTTTTTTCCCCAGCCTCCATGCTTGTTTACGACTCTTATGCCAGGGTTAGTGGCTGACACCTGACCTTACCCTTGTGTGGGATGATCTGGGAGATCCAAGAGCTGATCACTTGGTTTTCTTCTAACCAGAAGTTGAAGTTGCTTGAGTGCCTGTCATTGGCATTTCCAAATCCAAGGTTAATATGTGAAGTGGAGCAGGTGCCTGTGCCCACCTCCTGTTTCTCCATGTGCTTATAGAGGCTGAAAGCTTTGTGTGGGCTGAAGAACTGAGTCTGTCCCTGGGTGTGGATGGCCAGGCTCACAGAGCTATCACAAAGGTGCTGGTCACTTCCAGTCATCTGGACTAAAGCTTCTGGCAGTGTTCATGTCAAGGCGCAGAGGAGCCTCCTTTCCGGGCAGTCCATTATTAATTTTTTACTTACTTAGCATCTGTTGTAGGCCCTGAAGTAAGGCAGAGAAAACACTTGCCTTCTGGGTGCCCACAGTCAAATAAGGAAGACATCTCTGAGGGTGGTGCTGAGGAATTTATGAGACAGATGCTGGAAGAATCTGTAAGGACCAGCCCATCATGAAAAGACTGATGAATGCTTTGCATTTGGCAAGAGTGCAAATATGCAGAAAGTGTGCAGCAAAGATGTTAGATAGCCCAGAAATCCTAGAACACCACTAACTCCCTGCAGAAAGACTTTTGTCTCTGGATGGCAGGCCGCCCAGGAGGTGCAATGCTATAATCTTGATGTTCTAGAGACTGGGTCAGAAAGATCATCTGGTCCAGCCTGGGCTACATAGCAAATCTCAAAAGTCAAGAAGGCAACAGAGCAGATAACAGAGAAAGGGTATATGTGAGTGTCTTGGAATGCTGAAGCTGAAACCTGGCTAGTTCCAGGCACTAGTCCTGGAAATAGCCTACATGGTCTAGAATGACAGCTGACAAGTGAAATGTCCCAGAAGCAGAAAGAAGAGCATCATGGCTGGAACATTGTTGCAGAGGGGTGGGGCATGCAAGGCCAGAGCATAATTAGCTTTGGGAGTAGCTACGTAGTCAAAAGTTCAAACTCTGAACTTTGATAATGAATGCCTCATCTATATATCATCTTTCTATGCTGTTTTCTTAGGATAGATAGATAGATAGATAGATAGATAGATAGATAGATAGATAGATAGATAGATAGATAGATAGAGTGATATCTGACCATAAACAACGAATGGAGAGCCAGATGATCAACAGATAGATAGAATAGGTCGAGTGACAGAATGATAAATGACAGTAAATAGATGATAGCTAGACAGACAGACAGATAGATGTTAGACCAGCAGATATAATCATGGTTCCTGAGAACAGCAAAAAGTCAGTCCATTTTCCTTACTGACTTGCCTGCTGCACCCTCCCCTCTCCCCAGGAGGCAGGCTGAACCACCTCTGAAATACACATTTCGGTTCTTACTCTACAGCTCTTAACTAGGAAATCTGATGTTTTTTAAGTTCCAGGAAACTATAAGTTTTGAGAACCCCTCAAACAATATAACAAGCATCCTGTAAAACATTTGGTCCCTAACAAGCGCCAAACTAATGTTAGCTGCTTTATAATTTAACCAACCAGCTTCAAAGTACATTGGGGCACTAAGGCAGTAGACAGCAGACAAACTCTTGAACCAGGCAGCTTGAACCCCAAGCCTACCACTAATGGCTGTGTAGTTTGGGGAAGTTTCTTAGCTTCCCTGAACCTCGGCTGCATCACTCTGACAGGTAGATAATATTTGTGTCTGCCTTACAGAGCTGTTTTATAGCTCTGATGAGTTCATATAAACAAATGAAAAAAAAATGGTTCCAAACCCTGCAGAGTAGCAGCTGAAGTAGTCTTAGGAGCTTCCAGAACTAGACCCAAGGTTTACAAAACTGCGTAAGCGCAAGATTACCTTTGCAACAGCCTATAATTTTAGGAGCTGCTTGTGACTCCAAGAATATGTGAGAAGTCATAGAAGCAAAAGATCTTTTTCCCAGAGCAGGCCACACAAGCCATCCTTTGAAATCTTTGGAAGATTACATGTGCTGTTAAGATTCTGAAACTAGATTAAGATCAAAGCATCACAGTACACGCTGAAGGTAACATGGCTGGGACAGGAATGTGGCTTGTTCTTCATTACAGTCGCCACTGGGATTAACCAGCCTGACAGGGAGCCCTCATCTCGGTGACAATGCAGCCTTGAGGGAAGCTGATGAGAGCAAACGCCTCACACCTCCACTTTAGGTCAAAACTCTGGGGAATCAACCCAATTAGATTTTCAGACTTGCAGAAAAGCGTGTGTTTGCTGAGTTGTCAAGAGTGCGCGTGCAGAAAGGCCTGAAATGCCAGCATTAGAATCAGGCTGTGCGGAGCAGACACCGACTAGGGTCTAACATGAGGACATCATTAGAAAGGGGACCTTTAAGTCCAGTTCACCTGCATGGCCCTCCCCAGGCTTAAGACAAATTTGAGAGCAATGGTTGGAATCCTATAAAACTGGGTGCAAGTTCTTACCTGATCATCCAGCTCTTTGACCCTGAACCCAAGCCTTGGAATTTCCACTATGACCTTATGTGAGAGAACTAAGGTGAGGTGGCTTGGAAGTCCACAGCTCCTGCATGCAACATCCCACCTGTGGGTGCCCAGTAGCCCACATTTGCTGAGATGGTTCCTCTGTGAAGACCCGTGCTGGTCCACATGTGTCTTCCTCCCCAGGTTGGGTCACACTGCTGGATCTCTTGGGGGCATTCTGCCTCTGCATTCAGTCCCAGTGTCTGTGCTGCCTGGATATGACCCTGGAACCTTGAGGCTCTCACTCCCTCCAGATAATGCTCCACTCTTCAAACCAGCCAAGTCACAACAGCTCTATGAAGAAAGAAACATTCACACAGTCCTTGAAGGACAAGCACCTGAATTCACACTTCAGATAAGTTGATCAAACCGCTCTGCAGACATGCAATGCAGGGTGAAAAGGCTGCGGACCACAGACATGGGCACAGCAGCAGCTGGAACTACTCTAATAGATTACTATGGACAACACAGCTTTTTAAAAAATAAATAAATAAATAATAAATAAATAAATAAATAAATAAATAATATAAATGTGTCTTTACGGCCCAAGAGGCCAGAAGCTCCCAAACCTCTCTCCAGGCTGAATGTGCCACACTTCTGACAAGGCTGCCCAGGAAGGTCTTCACCACCTTGTCCTGCACAGGGGCTGCTGGAGCTTCTCAGATGCTGCTGCATCCCTGGACTTGGATGTCCCACTGCCTCTCTCCCTGTCTTTGACATGACATTGGTGATCGCATTAAAGATCTTACAGAATAACCCAGGGATTCTCCCTTCAAGACTCTTACTGATAGCCGCAAAGGCCTTTCCCACCCAAATAAAGTCACACTTACGGGTTCCATTTTTATAATACTGCCTCTTGGTGGGCCATTCCTCAGTCAACTTCATGGGCAATGAGAAGCAACAGGAGAGCTAGGAAGCTGTGTCTTTTAAACACCTACTGTGTGGTACAACCTTCCCTCAAAAAAGGTCATGTGGTAATATCATAATTCCCATTATGCAAATTACATAAACATTTAAAATAAAGGTAACGAGGCATACTGACAATAGCTGCATGTTTCTAAGTCACAGGGGAACGAACTCCCCTCCAGCACACGCTGTGGCACCCTCATTGTGCAAAGGGCTCACGTAGTCTTGCCTTTCCAAACTCATTTTAGCTTCCAGAGGCCCTTCCTCCACACTGCAGGCTGAGTCGTGCTCATTAGTCAAAATCCGGCTTGTTCTGGTGGCTGCTGGCTTGTTTTCTGTCTATCCCAGCAGACCATGGTTTTTCTACAGTAACCACATATTCTTCTGTATGTGTGCATGCACACATGTGTGCATATATATGTACATGTATTTGCTGAAATATTCATGTCCTGTGTCTCCTGCAGTGTGAAGACTCGGAAAGCCACCACTAAGACAAGGAAGGCACAGATGTGTGTGTGTGTGTGCTAGCAAAGACCATAGGACTGAGGATTCCTGTAGAGAAACAAACATGAAGGATGGACACTGTGGTAGGAAGCCAGCATGGTCTGGGACGGGCCATCTTCTCAGCCCCTGGACTGTCATTTCTGTGACATTTGTGTAAATGACTTTAACACATCGTGGGAACATGATTGATGTAGGGACCATACTCAGAATTCAGGCCCCAAACTTTTGTCTTCTATCACAAGATTCTGCCTTCTCTGAAAGTGACCAGGAATCTTCTATCTGCCCCACATACCTCACTAGGTTTAATTTCGCTTGCCTCTTGACAAACATGCCTGTTCCCAGCTTCCACTTCTCTACTTGTCCTCACCCTCTCTCTCCAACGATCCTAAGAGACCCTGAACTCAGAAGCAGCCAGAAGAAAGCCAGAGACTAGGCTAATGGCTGTCACAGCCCCAAAGTTCAGTCTATCACTCAGCAAGCGGAAACACATCTTTAATTATGTCTGTTAACTCAGCACAGAGCACGGACTGGGCTACAGACAGGGTGCCTTCGCAAGCTGTGCATCAATGCCACAGGAGCCCTTAATTCCGCTTGTCACCTGCTAGGCAGCTGCCAAGCCTTTGATTGAGCTATAGCAACTAGCATAAGTTTAGGCAAAATTGTCAAGTTTCTGTGTTTTGATTTCAAAATGTATTCATGTCTAAAAGAAAAGCAAGAGATTCACTTTTCTTAAGATGCAGGTTTGAGCCGGTTGGGTTGGGGAAACAGAATTCACTCCTACTGCACATCTGTTCTGCGTGAGAGTACTGGCCCATTCATCAGAATGAGCTTTGTGTGTTTGGTGCTGTACTCAGCCTTGTCCTCAAGTTTAAAATAAAAATGAAAACCCAGGTGAGTGTGGTGTTCCACATCTATAATGCCAACACTCTAGAGGCCTGAGGCAGGAGGATTTCCAAGTCTTAAGACCAGATTGCATTACACAGTGAATTTCAAGCCAATTGCAACTGCAGAGAAGATGCTGTCTCAAATAATGATAATAGTAATAATAATAATAATAATAGTAATAATAATAAACTCTTACCAATAGTGTTGTAATATTATAAATTGGCACAGTCCACTCTTGTCTGCAGCTGTTATGATTTAGCACAGTTCCTTCTAAGCAAATAATATGTGCTCAGTAAATACTTAAGGAAGGATAAAGAATGAATGAAACTGAGCATATGGTAACTATAATTCTTGTTTGCCAATCTATTTCTACCCATCCCTGTTGTGTGCCATGTTTCCTGGGAAGACCTGAGCAAACATCTCACCCCGATAGGAAACTGATAACAGACCCAAGCAAAGATGCCACCAACTCCAGCTTGATGAACCAGTGAATTTATTGGGGTTGCCTACAGAATGGGTGAGCAGTTGCTTACAGGAGCATGGATGACTAAGGGCAACTGGATTACAAACCCAGCCCAGCATGAGTGACAGCTCATAAAAGCTGGAACCCTGGATCTCTCTGCAGAACATGGTAGCAACCTTGCAGGTAGGAATCACCTATTCTTGGCAGTCCTTACTGCTTCTGTAACCTCGGAGAGGGAGAGACCTTGAGCATCTTGAAAACGTCAGAGCTTCCCTTAAGAGTCCTTTGCTTAGGGAGCCTGTGACCTCAAGAACTTCCTGAACCTTAGAGAGCTTCCCTGCTGTGGGGGGGAATGCTTCCATTGCTACACTGCACCCCCAAAGCACCTTCCTATATCTACAGCATCATCCCCCATCTTTGGATACAGAACCTTCTACTGTAGATGGTAGCTGCCAAATGCCCAGATGTGCCTGCCTAGAATGGAATTGGAGCTGTGAGCACTAAAATATGGAGTGAAATCCATTCTAAAAGTAGAAGACGGTGGTGGCAGCTTCTTCCAACATCCCTGGGCGTGAGGGACTACTGAGGTAACAGCACAACCATGTCCAGGGCAATGCTCTAGAGTGGTCCAGTTTCTGGAACAATGTTTGTGCGTAAGAGGATTCCAAGCAGCAGGGCTGAGAGATACAGTGCTTGGGTTCTGTTTATACATCGTCTGCAATAACCTGGGGCTGAGCTTCTGCCTCGCCTGCCACTCCAAGTCCCTGACCACTTATCACTAACAGATAAAAGAGATGGTGCTGAGGGCGGTGCGCCACGCCTGGGCTCCCAGCTAAGCACGGGGCTAGTCTGCACTCCACGGGTTAGAGATTGTAAAACACATGTCTTTCCACCTACCCTCCCCGAGTTTCCCAGAAGAAACAGTTCTAATCAACCTGCTTGGTTGCAGATACTACAAACCCAAGTCTTTTCGAGCAATCACTAGTCTATTCGTAGACAAACCTGCTGCTGCCTGCCTATAACCTCCGCTGCTCTAGAGGCTGTGGCAGAAGGATCATAGGTTCAAAGCCTGTCTGGGCTACTGAGTAACTTTAAGAAAAGCTATCAAATGGGTCCAAAATCACCCTGGATTACCTTTTGAGCCCCTGCCTGTCCTGATTAGCTTTTTCTCAGCTAGAGTTGTCTGGGCAGAGGGACCTCTATTCAGAAAATGCCACCATTAAATTGCCTATAGCGAGTCTTAGGGCATTTTCCTGATTAGCGGTTGATGTGGAAGGGCCCAGCCCACTATGGGCAGTGCCATCAGTGGGAAGATGGTGCTGGGTTCAAGCCGAGCAAGCCAGTGAGTAGAGCCCCTCTATGGGCTCTGCTTTAGTTCTTACTTCCATGGTCCTGCCCAGAGCTCCTGCCTTGGCTTCCCCTGATGTAGACTGTGACCTGGAAGCCAAGTAAACCCTTGGCTCCAAAAGTTACTTTTGGTCAGTGTTTTAACACAGCCATAGAAAGCAAACTGCCTCAAAATACTGCCTCAAAATACAAACTAGAAAACCAGACCTGGAGAGACAGCTCAATGGAATGGCATTTTCTTAGCATGTCTGAAGTTCAACCCCCAGAACTACAGAAACGGAAGGCTGTCTTTCTCTTTTCCACACAGAGACATGGACGAGTAGTACACGTGGGTCCAGCATGCAAGCCTCACCGTGGGTAGTCTGCAGAAGAAAGCCCAGCCATCTGGCCCTCAGAGTTCTGGTTAAAAAGAGAAATCCGTTTGTCCAGCATTAATCAAAAGAAGTCCTCAATTCGGGCAGAATGGACTCAATTTTTAATTGGGTTCAAGTCAGATAATTACTCAGCTGCCCATAAAATTCATTTTAACTTATTAAATGGAGCTTTCAAAATAGCACTGTCATGGAGTGTGGCCAGTTACGTGGGTAATTTGTCTGGAGGGAAATGCATTGGTCTGAAACCTCTATCCTTTCTGGTTCAACAGCTGAAGGTCTTGGACAAGTGACTCAACCTCTCTGAACTGCAATTTCCTCATGTTAAATGGGTTTGGTATTTATATCTACTTCATGGAAGTGTCAAGGGTATACATGAGGCATTTATGTAAGCACACAGTCCAGCACAGAGAATGTTCTGGATAACTGGGACAAAGTGGACACGTTAGAACAGATGCAGGAATCAAGCCCCAGAGTAAAAGTGCATGGAACTGTCTTTAGCATTCTTGATTTATATTACCTTTTTCCCTAAAGAACTGAACCAATTTCCATAGCTCCTAGCAGTTTATAAAACCACATAATTTATAAAGGTTTTAGCCAGGTCTTTCTTTGCCAAGAGGCAAAATGATGCCAAGCAATGACATGTCAGGGGCCAGAAGCATGTGGGACTGTGGAGCAAATGGACTCAAGTGGTTTCTCTACTAAGAAGGAATTCACACACAGGTAGCTTTCCATCAAAGGGCCAGAGGCAGAGCAAATGCCCATGACAACATTCCAGAAGGGCAAATGCTACATGATTTAGATCACATGTGAAAGGCAAAGAAGAGCATTCCACGGAAGTAGCGAGCAAACTGGTGAGCGTTCAAGACTAGGACAGAAGAGATGAGAAGGATGAGGGAAGTTACATAACAGATGCCGGGAATACACTTAAACAGGCGGGGTGCTGTTGGCTGCACGCTCCACCTTCCTGCAGCCTAGAATCTCAAGAGGGGTGTCTCAATAACGGAACTTCTAGATCCATTTAGGCTGTGGCTGTGTTTGTGGGAGATTATCTTGATAATGGAAGTGGGACCACCCACCCTGAATGGAGGTGGCACCGTATCGTGGGCTGGGCTCTGAGATGTATAAAAGTGAAGAAGCCTGCGAGGCAGAACCAGCAAGGAACATGCTTTTATTCTCTGTCTCTGCTCTTGACTGTAGATGGAATATTTGAACTCTTGCCTACCCGTCTCCCCAATAATACACCACAGCCTGGATTTAGCCTAATGAATCCTATTTCCCTAAGTGACTTTTAGTCAGGATGTCTTATCACAGCAACAGAATACAACCAGAAGAGAGGAAGTAAGTGCAGGCCCTAACAGAGTGAC
>NC_022014.1:10381829-10394307 GCF_000317375.1 Microtus ochrogaster | reverse complement strand
GTTCATTATTACATTATATCAGAGTGACCAGTTCTGAGTGTTCACTATTACATCATAACAGAGTGACAGGTTCTGACCGTTCACTAATACAAAGAACCTGAAGGGAGAACTTCAGAGGTACAACACAAATAAATGTTTAAAGATACAGATTTGCTAATTATTTGACCATTACATGTTTAATGCATTTATTTCCTTATCAATCTGCATCCCATAAATATATGCTATCATTGCTTGTCCATCTGATATTTGGAGGATTTGTATAAAGAATTCCATGGAGTGTGTAGAGAGTCACTCCATTGGTGACTCTTCTTTTCCTCCAACATAATATTTTTATTAATTATTTGGGAATTTTGTATCATGCACTCCAAGTACACTTACTTCCCATTCCTCCGAGGTCCACCCTCCCACCCTTGTGCCTCCCGCAAACAAAACAAAACAAAACAACAACAGAAAACCCAAGTCTAATTTGTGTTCTCCATATACTCTGTGGATCATGATCAGCCTCCTCATAGCTAGTCCCTTAAAGAAAACTGAGTCCCAGTCCCCCAGTCCCACCCCACAACCACTCTTACCCACCATCACACACATACACACAACACACACACACACACACACACACACACACACACACACCAGAGCCATCAACTGTGAGGAGCTACACGTTAGCCTCGTTATCACAGTTTTCAAGGACTCTTTAATAACTTCCTGTCTAGACTGTTTGTTTTTGTTGGGGGGGGCACAGAAGCCTTCAGTGCCTCTTATTCTCAGTTATGAGTCTACAATCATCCATACCACCGCAAAAGAAGCTTCCTTGACCAAAGCGACTAGACACAGCATAGATCATGACTTCAACATGGCTTCTGGTGGCAGCGTAGATCATGAACATCAGCATGGCCTCTGCCAGAAACATGAACCATGGACATCAAAACACCCTGAGTGGCCGAAGGGATTACAAACATCAGCATGGCCTCCGCTGGCAGCACAGACCAGGAACACCTAAAACTGCAAAATAACTGCTGGTCAAGTCAAGCATTCCCTGCTTGTAGAGATTACGCACAAAGGAGGAAAGAAGCCAGTGTCTCCACAGAACATACCACAGAAGGAAGCTGAGGGGGGTGGCAGATTTGCCTTTGTTTGAATTCTCAGAGCAAACTGCTTCTGAGGTGCAAAAAAAGTAGAACTAGAAAACCACAGGATAAACGCCGCAGTCACAGATTTGTTTTTGAAAGAGGCCCCGCACCCATCTACACTGGACTATGCCCAAGGAACCCCTGCTTTGTATCACGGCCTGTGGCATTCACAGGGCTCATTAACACTTGGGGCCACACAGATCCGTGGTCTAATTCTAGCTCCGTTGTCAACAATCTGGGTGTTCCAGCTGCTCTGATTTCATCAAATTTCTTATTCTCACATTCCCCATCAATCCACTCTGCTTGTTCACATTGCTTAATTATGGACCTTTCATTAGCGACCCTTCAACCAGGGTGCTTTGAGAGTAGTCCAAGAATCAGCATCCAAGGCAACAAATTAAGAGAAAAGGCTGCCAGACATCCAGGTCCCCAGCTTGTTGGCACAAGCCTGAACAAGGCTCCGGTTCTGCCATACCTGGGTGACTGGTGAGGGCACCATCAAAGAACCTGTTGAAGGTTCACACCAATCCATGCTTTGAAGACACAATGGCACACATCTGCTTGTGCCTGATCCAAGTGAATAGAGATGCACAGTGGACCTGTGCCACTTGTTAATCCCATTGAGAGCGAGAGCATCTAACTAATGTAATTTGTTTGGCAGCCACCCAGCAGAGGATGCCAAGGCTCCCTGAACATTAAGTGTATTAATATCCCCCTTTGGAGGAGATGTTCACTTTTAACCAATGTTCAATTCTTCAGCAGCAAGCTCTGGCCAGGAAATCTGTCCCTGCAGTGGAGGGAAAGGATCCAACTGTTCAGTTGAGCAGGACCTCATGAATAATTTTAATTTCTTCCACAAAAGAGAAACAAAAGGATTTGGTCAGTGTCATTGCTTGGTGACTACACACCAAGGCTCTTTGAACCAATTGTTCTGACCCAACAGAGGAGAACACCCGGTCCAAGAAGGACGATGTTGAATGATTTATGTCTGTGGACAACAGACACTGATGGTGCAGACAGGTCAGGAAAGAGATCCAATTACAAACTTCTGATTAATGTATGTTTTATTTATGCATATGAATCCTTTAAATATTCATGGTGATAAGGGAATGCATAATTGATGCACCCCATAGAAAATGTGTATTATGGGGCATGCACAGGAGATTCTGAATATCCTCTGTCAAAGATATAAGAAAGATCCTGCAGCTTCTGGAAGCTTGGAGAGCTCAGTGTTACGGGAAGTCTTGTCAGCTCTGTGCCATCCGGCAGCTGGTATCACAAGGTAGTCTTTGTAGTTCTATGTCTCTGAATGAGCATACCTTTCCTCTCGGGGAGAACCAGCAAAGAGGACTCGTATATCAATGGAGAACATCTACAAGTAGCAGGCAATTCTCCAGGCTTCCTTCATTTAATCTTGCTAACAGTAACCATCCTATTATTCATCTTATGTAGGAGAAACCAGGATGCAGAAAGATCAGTGGGTATCCAAGGTTGTGCAATGAGGGAATGGGGAGCTGGGGTTTTAAAACACTGCTCTTTTTATTTTTTGAACTTTCACAGAAGTACTTGGTACAAGTACTTGTGAATGCTTAAAAGTAATGGGTAACAAAACTGTGTGTGTGTGTGTGTGTGTGTTTGTGTGTGTGTGAATATTGGAGCATTATCAGAGAAAGAAATCATACAAGAGCCATTAAATTGCTCTGTGATTCAGTTTTCTCTTCTGTGATATTGAGGTAATAGTAGTGTCTCCCTCACAGAGTTGAGAGAGAAATACACACAAAATTCTACACTTGCATGAGGCTTTGGGAATAGCTCAATTGTGAAAGTACTTGCTGAGGAAGCATGAGAACCGGAGTTCTGACCCCCAGAACCCATGTAAAATGCTATGATGGCTCTAGGATGTGGCTGCAATCACAGCTCCAGAAGGCAGACAACAGAGTCCCTGAGCAAGGTGGCCAGCAAGAGCAGCCATATCAGTAGGTTTGGGATTGATTCGGAGAAGTACCTTGATGAATAAGAGTGAGGAAAGACCAGAGATGATTTCAGACATCAGCCACAGGCCTCCTCATGTACATGTACACAACACAGGTGTTCCCACACACATACAAACATACATACACACACGCACGCACACACACAAGAACATCATACAAATACATACAAATAGAAAAGAAATTAAATTTGTCTACTGTGTGGGTGATAACTTCAGGTATTATTATTATCATGGATGGTGTATAGGAGGCAACAAATGGTAAAACATGGAGATATCACATAAACTGATGTTGTATAACAAAACTTTCTCTTGGGAGACAAGACACACACCCATTCATCCCAGGCAGGAAGCCCATGATACCAACAAAGTCCAGCTTGGTGAACCAATGACTTTTATTGGGGTTACTTACAAGAGTATGGTAAAGGATTACTTACAGGAGCAGAAATTACCTAAATATGGTGCATCACCAAAGCCCACCAGAGCACAGGTGACAGCTTACAAAGCTGGGAACCTGGCACACCCTACACACCCCACAGACAGTTCAGCAGGTTGGAGAGGGTCCCTGATGGAGAAAGTTCATTGGTTAGTTATAATAAAGAAACTGCTTGGCCCTCATAGGTTAAAACATAGGTGGGAGGAGTAAACAGAACAGAATGCTGGGAGGAAGAGGAAGTGAGCTCAGAGGCCATGCTCCCCTCTCCTGGGCAGACTCGAAAGCTCTGCTCTCTGAGGCACACGCGATGAAGCTCCGACCCAGGATGGACATAGGCTAGAATCTTCCCGGTAAGCGCACCTTGGGGTGCTACACACACATAATAAAAAACGGGCTAGCCCAGGTGCGAGAGTTAGCCGATAAGAGGCTAGATATAATGGGCCAAGCAGTGTTTAAAAGAAAACAGTTTGTGTGTTATTTCGGGTAAAGCTAGCCGGTGGAGGGAGCTGGGTGGCTGAAAGCAGGCCCGCAGCTCCCACAACAGGTCCCTTCCAAATGGCCCAGTTGATCTAAGCCTTTCACAGGCAGCTCTGCTGTTTTCTGCTTCTTCAATGCAGCTGGTCTAGTCTTAGAGTCTTCCCTGCAGCTTGGCTTCTCTGAGAGTGACTCTCAGCATTTGGCTTGTTTCCTCTCCCAGAGAGGGGCCTAGTGAGTTGGGTGAGTTTCAGGGACTTCCAGAAGCTATTTCCAGTTGTTTGCCTTCTGGTTTAAAAGCTTCCCTGCAGAATGGAATATTTCAGTCTCAAAGAAACTATGACACACCATTGGTTATTACACCACAGGTTAGTAATTGCACATTTATCAAATTTTCCAGGGACACACAGGACACAAAGAAGTTCTTTTTGGAGAGACTAATGTTGGCTTCATGAAGCTGTTGATTCTGTGTGTGGGGGGGGTACTCAGTGTGTGTTTATGTGTGTGCACACACATGTGGAAGCCAGAAGTTTACATCGACTGTCTTCCTCGATGGCTCTTCACCTTATTTTTTGAAACAGCATCTTTCACTGAACCTAAAGGTCACTGTTTTAGTTAAACTGTATGGCCAGCAAGCCACTACAGATTCACCTGGCTCTGCCACCAGAGCGACCTCAGCACTGGGATTACAGGAAACACTAACGCCCGACTTTTCAGATGAGTTCTAAGAGCTCAGCTCTCATATTTGTGTGGCAAGCACTTTAATGACTTAGGCATATCCCCAGTCCACAAAGGAGCTTAAGTCTGGGTTTAGAAAGGAAAAGTTCATCAAAAGGTTAAAGGAGATGGATGTGCCAGGTGGAGTTACAACCTGTGCAAAAGCCTGAGGTTATGCCCAGGAATCAAGCAAATGTTAGTGTGGTCTGTACCAATCAGTGTTCTCTGGAGGAACGGAACAGACAGATGGATCTATATATATTAAAAGGGGATTTATTAGAATGGCATATAGGCTGTGGTCTGGCAAATGCAGCAATGTTTGGCTCCTGGTTAGAAGGCCAAGAATCTGATGCCTGTTCAACCCACGAGGCTGGATAGCTCTCAGTGGGTTTTCAGTTTACAGTGGAATCCTGAGGAACTAGATTCTAATCAATACCAAGAAGACATGCCTCAGCAGCAGGGTAGATGAGCTAACCAGCAAGAGTGAGGGCAAGCAGGCAAAAAGTAAAAGCTTCCTTTTGCATCCTTTTATGTCAGTTGACTCCAGAATCTGTGGCCCAAATTTAGGTCAGGTCTTCACACCTCAAATGATCCAATCAAGAATAATCCCTTGCAGATGTGCCCAGCTGTGTGCATTTTGATTGATTCCTGATATGATCAAGATGTCAACCAAGCAGAAACTCTACTGCTCATTTGGGAGGGGAAGAACAGAAAGGAGGCGGAGGTGTAGACTGGAAAACTTCTAGCATGGAAAAGCTTGGCCCCTCTGCTGTCTGAAGAGCACACTTTAGCTCAGATATCTCCGCATCACTCTCTGTCCCCACCCTTGGGAGGAGGCCCGGGGGATTTTCATCAGCTTTTGACTTTTTCATGAAAAACCTCAGCTGTGGAGCTCAGATGAGACAGAAGAGTTCCCCAAACTACACTTAAAATAAAACCATCCGTATCTCTCCATCCATACCCCATTACATTAGTTCAAGTCCCCAACTTCTCTCACTGCAAAATCCGCTTAATCAAATCTCATGAAACATCATCCAACTCCAGTTCATCCCCTTGCTCCATAATAACCACAAGGGTCTTCACCCTGTTCCACCTAGCCTGTTATGTGCCATAAGAAAGGAGAGAGACAACACTTAATGGTTCCAAGTATACTAATATTCACCACATTCACCGATGGATAAGGGCTGCAGGACAAGAACTCGGGAGTCTTGTTTCTCCTGACAGCCCTGAGCAGGGGCAGGAGTAGGGTTTATAAACATAAAAATCACAAACATTTGTTGCCAAGTTAGAGTTACAATTTTCACCAACCAGGATTTAGAGATTAGGGGCTCCCTTGAATGTTCCATCATTGTCATCCGATACACAATGGTTCCTTCTGTTGTTGGGAACAAGAACAATGTTTCTAGAGAACCAAAGAGGCATGAAAACTATTTCTATGGTTTAGGGAGGAGGTGAGTCAGCCATTGGATGGTTCTCAGATCCCCTAGGGCTTGGGAATCTGAAATTTATTTCACCCTACAGGTAAAAGGAAGTCTGAAGTCAAAAATGGCAGTACTCAGGCCAAGGTACTTTTGCCTGCTCCCTTCAGCATCACACGGCTGTTGCTATCTAATGTAGTAAAAATCTAAAGAGGTCTACTATCTCTACAATAGAGACCAAATTCCTACTATGGCCTCAAACACCTAGCACAACTGGGATGCTATCTACATGTTCAGTCTCACTCTGGATACATCCCCCCCTCCAACCACTCTGAGCTTCTCTTTCTCCTCTGCACTGTGTGCATTGCTGTTCTCTCTTCCCAGGAAGGCCTGTCTGGATAAGACTTAAGTTCCTCTCATCTTTCACAGTTCATTAAATATAATTTCCGCAGGGAATCTTTCCAACTCCTACACCAAGCTCAACACCTCTATCCTCAGACCCACTGGCTTCTCCTTAACACCACTGGTCATGGTTTACACTCCCCACTGTGTTAATGCATTTTAACCGTTAACTTAATTGAATTGAGAAACTCTCAGAAAATTTGTAAGACACACTTCTGGCTATGTCTTCGAGAGCATTTGGAGACAATCAGGGAGGAAACCTTCAGGAAGTTCCTGGTTGCCATGGTACAAGCTATTTTTCCTCACCGTGCCTACTCCATCATTGTAGACTTCAACCACCAGACGAAATGCATCTGCCCTCCATTATGTTTCTAGCAGACATTCACCACAGTGACAATACAACTAACAAATCAGTTATTGTTACAGGGGAAGGAGGACCCGCTTCTTTGTCCCGGCCACCGAGCTAGCTTAGCCCCCAAAATAATCACACAGAAATTGTATTAATTAAATCACTGGTTGGCCCATTAGTTCTAGCTTTTTTATTGGCTAATTCTTACATTAATTTAACCCATTTCTATTAATCTGTGTATTGCCACATGGCAGTGTCTTACAGGGTAGAATTCTAACCAGCATCCATCTCAGGCTCTGCTTTCTTCCTCCCAGAATTTAGTTCCATCTTCCCTGCCTATCTAAGTTCTGCCCTATCAGGCCAAGGCAGTTTCTTTATTCATTAACCAATATAAGCGACACATAGAAAGAAAGACCTCCCCCACCATTTCCCTTTTTCTGTTTAAATAAAAAAGAAGTCTTTAACATAGTAAAATTACATACAACAAAAACAGTTATCAAGCAAGAATTACAGTTACAATATTTATATCTACTTTATCTTTTATCATAACTAAGGAAAAGTATAAAATTAATAACTATTCATTCTTTAACTCCATCAAAGACTCTAAAAGGAAATAATATTACCTAAGTAAACAGGAAGTACATTGTAAGCAACTTTCAAAACTCTAGAATTGACAGACATTTCACGGCCTGAACAGTCACTCAAAGTTCTTCTGTACCATTGGTGCATCCATCTTCAGCCTACAGGCCCAGAGTGTCCAAAAGACTTTTTTATGAAGCAGAAAATTTCAAAGACAGTTCCATCTATATTGGCAGTTTGCCAGTCATTTTTTTCTGTATCTTGCAGAATGTTTCACAGACTCTTTTATGAAGCAGGAACCCTGAAGGATCATCTCACTTTTAGGCAAGTTTAGCAGTCATTTCCCTGTGGGTTTTGCATGTCCATTTTTTACAGCATACCATGAAGCAGTACAGGCAAGAGCAGTTTCTTGCCCAAATGGTTAACCAACTCCATAAGGAGTCTCTTAAATGCCCATCATTCTCTTGAAGTAGCTCGGTGTTGCCAGGAGCAGATGTATCTCACTGTCATGGAAAGCCTTATGTTCTTAAACATTTTAAATACCATATTTTGAAGGTCTCTGAAAGATTTGAAGAATACCTATCTAACTGAAATATATCTGTATAAATCTAGAAAATCTAACTAACATGACTACAAGCTTGACTATTATAGATGATTATTAACCTATATTTCTTAATTATACTTTTTTTTTTTTGGTTTTTTGAGACAGGGTTTCTCTGTAGCTTTGGTGCCTGTCCTGGAACTAGCTCTTGTAGACCAGGCTGGCCTCGAACTCCCAGAGATCCACCTGCCTCTGCCTCCCGAGTGCTGGGATTAAAGGCGTGTGCCACCACCGCCTGGCAATTATCCATTTTTAAATGAACTATACAATCACAACACCTTAATCAAGAGCAGAAATATACATATAACAAAATTTACCTTAAATTTGTATCAATAAACCAAGATCTATACCAATGCAAATCTCTATAGCATATTCCCTTTAAATGTAAAAGAACATTTGTAAACAATATTTGGGAATATGGGCATAGTTTTGTCCATACTGCTTCCTGCTGCTTGGGGGTGCTGTTAATCAGGTCTTTCATGGTGTATCCTGTATGCTAGGTTCATCTCAGTCAACAGTTGGGCAAAGTAATTTTTTGAGGGTGTTCATGGCAACCTTTCAGGAGGGCATGGTCTATCAAACCATATTGGTCTAGAAACAATTCACAAGTCCTCATCTTCTGTGAAAACAAAAGAAGAACCTTTTCTTCAAAACACCATATCCTTAGACCCAAATTCTAAAGACAAGATGCCTTTATAATATACATGCTCATTTGGCTTAGCAGCCCATACAATGAAATGTCTCTCTGTACTTAGTTTTTTTACAGCCAAAAAAAATTTAAAGATAACACAATAATATATATAATCCAGACTCTCTGTGAATTATTTTATTTTTGTGGCTTATTTTTCTTTACTCCTTTTAATCTATGACTATTCATACTGTCTCTTTAAAGAATTTACTTTTTTTAAAAAGCAATAACTTTATTTTATGACTCTCTATACTCTTTTTTTCTCTTTTAAGCCTACGCACATTTATCAAACACTGTGACCCATTTATAGATCTTTTTATCTGAATATGTCTTTATTGTGTATATATAATTATTTTCTGATCAAAAGCATTTCTTAAAATGCTAAGCAGTTTGGTCTCAGTGGCCCTGGGTGCTGGCTCTGCCTCTCTCAGGCTTTAAATATGGTGGAGGTAGTTCACCTCAGCTCTAGGACTGCTGGGTGGGAGCCATCCTCACCACCTAAACTCTGGGTAGCACCATGCAGCATATAAAACCTTTTTTATGAGTAAAAGCTAAATCCACCATGCTGCACACTGCATGGCTTGGAAATATTTCTATGTATGGTGGCAGGAATATGTCATGCTCTCCTGTTTGTGCATACCTAGTAGATCTGATCCTGCCACCTGCCTAGGCAGGGAGTGCCTAGCCAAGGGCATGGTCTCTGCCACTTTCCTCCCCACTCCAAGTGGGCACGCAAACACCCAGGCCCACAAATGCCATTGAAATGCTCTATAGCCAGAGTTTGTATTGGTGACATGGCCCAGGAAGCCACATCTTAAAATGGCCTGGCTTTTTTTTCTATTGCTGCTGTTGAGTCAGGAAAACCTCTTTTAAAGGAACTGCGGCATGCCTCTAGCAAACAGCAAGCTGTGTTAAACTCTCTCTCTCTGTCTTTCTCTCTGTCTTTCTCTCTCTCTGTCTCTGTCTCTGTCTGTCTGTCTGTCTGTCTGTCTCTCTCTCTCTCTCTCTCTATATATATATATATATATATATATATATATATATCCCCACGTTAGGCATCAATTATAAGAGGAGAGCCTGCTTGTTTGTCCCGGCCGCCTGGCTAACTTAGCCCTGAAATAATCACATAGAAACTATATTAATTAAATCACTGCTTGGCCCATTAGCTCTAGTTTCTTATTGGCTAACTCTTATGTATTAATTTAACCCATTTCTACTAATCATTATATTACCATGAGGCTGTGTCCTACCAGCAAAGTTCTATCATGTCTATCTCCAGTGGTGGATCCGTGGAATCTCTCTGACTCAGCTTTCTTCCTCCCAGAATTCAGTTCTGTCTTCTCTGCCTACCTAAGTTCTGCCCTATCAGGCCAAGGCAGTTTTTGTATTCATTAACCAACACAAGCAACACACAGAGGGGACTCCCACTTCAAGTTATACTTGTTTCTTTCCATGATGGCAGAAGACATATCTGGTTTAACGCAGCATATAAGACGCCAATGACTGGCTCAGTGCCTGACACACAGTAAGCAATCAGTCCTAGATACATATCAAATGAGTCAATGATGCATTTCTAGTCTCCTAACTCCTGTATACAATCAGCTGTATTTTTATTGATTTGGAAAATGTATTGCATATTTTTAAAAAAATATATTGTCATAGTTAGGATTTCTTCTGCTATGACAAAACATCTTAATTAAAAGCAGCTTGGGGAGGAAAGGGTTTATTTCAGTTTATTTTTGTCCACCACGAAGAGAAGCCAGGGCAAGAACTCAAGGCAGGACCCTGCCTGAATCAGAGGCCATGGAGAGGGGCTGTTCACTGACCTTTTCCCCATGGCTTGCTCCACCTGCTTTGCTGTAGCCCCCAGGACCACCTGTCAGAAATGGTACTGTTCCCCACTAACCTGGTCCTTCCATATTCCACATCAGTCACTAGTCACAGACTTGCCAACAGGTCAGTCTTACAGAGGCATTTTCTCAGTTATAATTCACCTTTCCTAGATACATCTAGGTTTACGGCAAGTTGACAAACCAACCAGCACATGCGTTTTCATTATTTCTTTGAGGATTATATTCATGTTTTGGTCTTATTTACTGACGGGCGAGAGTCTTCAGTTTTGTATTAATTTCATTGGTTAAATAAAGAGACTGCCTTGGCCCTAATAGGACAGAAAATTAGGTAGGTGGAGTAGACAGAACAGAATGCTGGGAGAAAGAAGCCAAGTCAGGCAGTCGCCATGATTCTCCCACCCGACACAGACGCAGGTTAAGATCTTCCCTGGTAAGCCACCTCGTGGGCTACACAGGTTATTAGAAATGGGTTAGGTCAATATGTAAGAGCTAGCCAATAAGAGGCTGGAACTAATGGGCCAGGCAGTGTTTAAAAGAATACAGTTTCTGTGTAATTATTTCAGGTGTAAAGCTAGCAGTGCGGGCGGCCGGGTGCCGGAGATGCAGCTCCACTGCTCATTCAACAATTCACCCTCCCTCCCCAACTCTACACAGACCCATCCCAGCTTCCCTTTCACCAAACTTTGTGTCCTCTTTTCTCTCATCATGCTCAATTTGTGCTATTCAAATATGCTCGTCTGTATGACCTTCTGCTGGAGTGTGGTTGACTCGTCAGGAGCTACACTCCTAGAGAAAACTGATAGGCACCTCACATGCTCTTTCTGAAGACCAGAGAAATACTACAACTTCAATGACCCTCCAACTTCAACTGTGTCCTGTACTCTTTTTCTTCCCTTTTTTTCTGCTCAATCAAAATTCATTCTGGAGAGAAACGCTGAATAACAGAGGGGAGTGTTTTTCCTTTATTCCACCCATTGTGATTTTTATGTGCTAGACATTGTTGTAAATGTCTTCGTGTACTAGAAATCCACACACTGACCCCAATCCCTGAGTTCACTTGCTCACATGGGGGTACAGTGTGGCCAATCCTATACCAGATAAGCAAACCATTCAGTAAGCTGGCACATGTTATAGAAACAAGAAAAACTACAGTGGGGTAAGGTGGAAGAGCCTGGACAGAGAATACGTCTGTGGCATGAAATAGGGTGGGAGGTCGATTTCAGTGGGACACGCCTTTAATCCCAGCACTTGGGAGACAGAGGCAGGAGGATCTCTGTGAGTTTGGTGCCAGGCTGGTCTATAAGAGCTAGTTCCAGGACAGGCTCCAAAGCTACAGAGAAACCCGGTCTTGGGGGGAAGAAAAGCAAAGGTGACAGTGAGATTGGGGCTGTCAAAGAAAGAACTCGTAAGTCAAATCATATTTGGAAGAGTACGCCAGTGTACAGCAAAGGCCTACAGGGAAAACACAGTGGGAATGTTCAAGGATCCCAGTGCGGCTGGAGCAGAGATGAAGGGATCCCAGTGCAGCTGGAGCAGAGATGAAGGGGGACTGGGAACAAGGAAGGAGTGAGGTACCAGGTTCTGGCTTTGTTGCATGCTTTAAAGCCAAAGAGGGGCATAAAGATTTGTGATTTGACTCACAACCCAGATGGCTGTGGAGAAAATAGGGTGTGAGGGGGGATAGGAAGGAAGCTTTGGAGGAAAACAATGAGGGCTCTTACAGGCAGAGACCACAGTAGGAACAGTAAAAATCAATTGGCATCAAAGGAAGGAGATAGGAAGGAAAGGAGAGGGGCAAAGGAAAAAGGAAAGAAGAGAGGGAGGGAGGGAGGGAGGGAGGG